>NC_143013.1:71567494-71734712 GCF_055824585.1 Amblyomma mixtum
ATGGGGGAGGAAAGAATATAGGAGAGGCCGTTACGTAACATTTTTGAAGCCGGACATGAGGCTCCCCTCGTTAGCTGGCCGCCGTCTCACAGCGCTTGCGCATGCGCAGCAGACGATCTCACGTCACGCTGGGCCGCCGAGAACTTCTGATGCAGACGACGCCATTGCGCCCAACGTCACTGTTGGCTGCGCCATCGGCTAGACTCACTGATCTCCACTAGTTGGCTGGATGCCGCATTCCCGCTTTCCGAGACGAGCGCGAGTGAAGCCACCGGAAGTCGGACCGCTTGTCCCGGAAGTCGGGTGTCTGCTGTGTATTTCAATGCAAAAAGTCGCGTCTTTCGCCCTTTCGTTCTCAGTTTTTTGCGTTGTTCTCGTGTAATGTCTGCTGTTATATGAAAGGAACAAGCAAGCTGAACGCGAGAAATGTGAGTATTGTGGACAGAACCCTGTAATTTCAGAGAAACCGAAGAAAACAGGCATGCAGGTCTCACCCTGCCTCGGCAAAGGGGTACGTGCATTAAACACTATATTCTTGCCTGGTTCTTGTCTTCCAAGCTTAAAGGAGAAGTAGTGGAATGACGATGAGGCTAGGTCATCTTAAAACCGAATTTTCGTGCAGCAAAGAAAAGGCACAGCGCGAGAGGAACGACTGACAAGAAAGACGAATGCTGCAGTGCGCGTGAGAAGCGCTGTTAGAAGTCAACTGCACCAAGCACCACGAATACAAGCCCATTCAAGCTTAACTTGCAGCAATACGAAACAGTACATGACACGCTCCGTCGAAAAAGCATTACCATACCTTCTGGAGGCGCTAATGTGATCCAACCGAACACCGTCGACACCTCACAAGATAGTTGCCTAGCCCTCGCTCCGGTTAGGTCTAAACATAATTCGGTAAAATGGTCGCTGCAAAGTAAGCTGCCTGGTGAATGTTTCAACCTATTCTTTCTTATATTTATCCCCCATTGATAGCATAACTTGGGCTTGAGCGTGGGAACAAGCATCGCAGTAAAGAGCAGAGTTGGCGAAGTTAGGCAAACGAGACGACACCGAGCCGAGTAGACGAGGCTCCATACTTGCTGCGTGTAGCGACGTCCTGTCGTCTGCTTAGTGTCGTCCCATTGCAATGCAATGGGCCCTTATTTTTGAAACGTCTTTCCCGAAGACTTCGCTGGTTTCCTCGCTCAGTTGACGGCGCAACAGGTAGGCATTGTCATGTAAAAAGACGAGAACGACGCAAAGACGAAATGCCAAGTGGGAAAACAAAACTGGAACTGAAAAACCGTGCTGAGGTCCGATTTCATGCACTGCCAAAGGCTGACTTCCGGGACAAGGCCGCTTACTTCCGGTGGCTTCACTTTCGGGCGCCCGATGCGGCATCCAGCTCCCCTAGTGGAGATCAGTGGCTAGACTTCCAATAGTCCTTGCGAAAGCACGTGACTTCCGGCATACTTTTCTGTCATGCAGCTCGGATAGCAAGGACCACTCATGTGCCTTTCTTCCTATATACATGCATCAACCGCTATTGCGAAAGAAAAGTAGACGTATTTTTAAAATCGAACTCCTCACCTTCGTACCACTTTACGATACCTATAGCAACTGCAAGTCAGGATACCGGGTTTGCAGAACGACTGGACAGGGACAACTCCTGCAGCAGAAAAGCTTTTGTCCTTCAACAAAGGCATCTCTAACGTACAAGTGTCTTGAACGTAGTGTACATAGCTTTTCAGAAGATGTAATACGAACCTAGCGTGTTTCTGGAGGAGTTCCCGAACTGTGCTGAGGCATTCTTATTTTAGCCCTGGCTGGACTCGTTATAGACAGTTGAAAAGTATGGTCGCCATAGATGTCTGATCCCTCTAGAACGCCAGCAACATAACACGAACCTAACTACACCGCTCGGCGCCTGCTCTATGTCATACGTGAGCTAATTTGGGAAATTTCGTGTAAGAAGGGATGAATTAAGTAGTGGGGTTAGCAAAAAGAATCCCTAAGATACCTCATTCCATTGTGTTGGCAACGCGTTTACCGAGAGTGACGTCATTTCCTGCCTGTTGACGTCACTTCCCTCCAACTAAACGGAATTCTCCAGTCTGATGACGCCCCATCCCTCCAGCCAATAATAATTTCCCGTCTGCCGATGTCACTTCCCTCCAGCCAATAGGAATGTTTCGGTTTGGTGACGTCGTTTCCCTCCAGCCAATTGGCGAATTATACGACCGACGAGGCTGTTGTCCCCATGACGCTTCTAATGCTGTCGCACTAATCGAAGAACTGCTTCAAGATCACACGGCAACAAAAATGTCTAAGATGATGCGAGGCGCAATATAAAGAGGCTTTGACAAGACTCTTCGCAAAGTTCACCAGTTTTTTTCCGCAGGCCTGAAAAGGCCCGGTTTAGCACGTCCGCACGTACAGTTGCTCACTCGTTTCGTGTATGCATATTTGCAGCGACATCGTCGTTGAGAGAACGTTGAGCTATTTTCGCAGAGGGCATGAAACGACCACGAGTGAAGCCACTGCGAGAACGCGTATAGAACCTGCTGGAGTACGCGCTCCAGTGGACAGTTGGGAAACCACCTCACGGCGCAACACCCAGTGTGAACAAGCGCATTTAATGCTGCAATATTTTATCAGCATGTGCTGCGACAAGAAACGCGTTGCACGCCGATTTCTGCGACTGGAGCACACATCTCGCCCACTGTCTCACCATATTTGGGTAGAAAGCCGTAAGGTTTTGGCTGTCTCCCGGGTAGATGTCCCCCATGTCACCGCCAATCAGCAGCATGGACTGCAGTAGCGAATGAAAGAAAAAAATTACGAGGCTCATCAAATTATCGAGGAGATGAGGTGTGCTGATTTATTGCTAATTGTTATTTCCAGCCTGTTCCCGTTTTTCTCACTGCCTGCCTGTAGCGCCATAGCGGTTGCTGTGTTTTAAACGTTTCATACGATTCATCAAAATATTACACTTTTACATCACGACACCGCTACCGGTTCTGTATTAGCCCTCAGAAACTGCAGGAGGTATGCTTCGTGTTCGGCACAGCCATTGTTTGTACTGTTGGAGCGATACTAGTCTCCTTAGTACAGGATTGTCAGAGAGCAGTCATTTGCGTTAGAGCGTTGTCTACTTCATATGCGCCTAAAAGTCACCGTCACCATCACCGGCAGGAGACAAGTGTGCTGCTAAACAAATACCTCTCTCTTTTATCTTCGATTAGGTCAATGAAGTTCTATTCAAGAAATTTTCCCTTCATAAAATTTTAGAAGTAAAATTGGCGATAAAGGAATGTATCTTCATGTGTTTCAATGAATTTTAGGAACCGAATTTTGTTCGCTTTTTTTTTGTGAACTGATGGAATTTGGAAGCTCCTTCATATACCTATATAAGGGAATTTTTTATTACGGCGAGTAACAACCCTGAATTAAGCCTGCACTCCGCCGGTCGTGGCCACCGTGTCCTCCGTAACTTCTACAATCTCATCACCTTCTGCAGTCTCATCACCAATCTTCTCCTTGTTGCACTTAATTGAGATGCTACTGTCGCTTCAGGCGCGCGTTTTAGTCTGAATATTTTCACCTTCGCGCGTTTGTTATAAGATATTTTGTATAGTGGTCAAGAACCTTTTTCCAAGCATTTCACCCCAGAAGAGCCGAGCACCAGGCCAGGGGAAACCTTGTACCCATTAGAAAAACCGGTGGGTACCAGGCGGCACTGGGGATCGAACCCAGCACCTCCCGAATGCGAAGCGAATGCTCTTCCACAAGGCCACCATCTTCGGGCGATTGTTATAAGATATTTTGTTTTCTGCGAACATTTGCCACTGTCCTGTTAGGCTACTTTAGCTCCTACTTCTATTTCGTACTCTGTGATTATTTCGGTCAGATGGGCGTTCATTGCCTCTACGTATGCTCGTTTTCCTCGGCTAACGCGGAATAAACGCTTCACGCAAGAGCGTTCGCTGCTCCGTATTTTTCCTACTCTCTGGATGACCTGCTTCTTCCTGATTACCTTTTCTCGTTCTGCTTGACAGTACATATCAGCTAATTTTAAACCTCACGATTCTGTAGTCGTCACGCTTTATCTTACCTAACGCATCCATGGCTTCCGTGATGCTGGTATTGGTACACAATGTGAAGTCTATTTCATTTTCGAAGTAAGCATTTGGGTTCTTCAGTGTACCCCGTCCGCCTCTTGCGTTTACGGTATAGGCCACTGATGACTGTTAGACTACGCCATCCCGAATATTCTACAAATATTTCCTCCTGGTCGCTCCTAGAGACTGCGTTGTAGGTAGCAGGTTCCTGTTCGTCTGCCAGTTACTTCGCAGTTTTTAATTTTGGGCACCCATGAGAAACACTGCACAACGTTTTTACTTCCGTCATTGTCGATATGGGATATTCAATAAGCCTACCGAATGTTTCGCGGTCGTTATTTAAATCTGCTGCACAGGCCTGTAGTGCACTTAACCTTTTAAGTCGCCGATTGAGGACATGCCTATTACACGCAGGTTACACATTTTCACATGAAGCTTGCATGCAAATTTCGATTTCAACATGTTCCCAGTAGCCAGCCCTTAAGAAAAAATCTAATGACTTTCTTTAGAAAGTCTAGTGACTTTTGACATTAAGATCTTATGCCTTTCTCATGACTTTCTGGTGATTTTCCTAATGAATTCCTAATGGCTTTCTAGCCGCCGCGGTGGCTCAGCGGTTATGGTGCTCGGCTGCTGACCCGAAAGACGCGGGTTCGATCCCGGCCGCGGCGGCTGGAATTTCTTTGGAGGAGAAATTCCAGAGGCCCGTGTACTGTGCGATGTCAGTGCACGTTAAAGAACCCCAGGTGGTCCAAATTTCCGGAGCCCTTCACTACGGCGTCTCTCATAGCCTCAGTCGCTTTGGGACGTTAAACCCCAATAAACCAAACCAAACCTAATGGCTTTCTAAAACAAATTGGCCACCGTGGTTCTAGTGTGTTCTTAATGTATGCTTTTCTGATGATTTTTTCTTGACTCTCTTGTGTCCTACCTGCCGTTGCAATACCTGATCCAAATACGGGGATCACTAATGCAAAATAAGAGCCAAAATAAAAAAGTGGCGCAGAAACAAAAAAAAAAGCAAAAAAGTGAAATAAAAACTGCCGGCCTCCACGAGGATTCGAACCGCTGACCATAGAATCCCTATCTTAGCACGCTAACCACTACACCACGCCACCAGACGTTAACTAGCCAGCTTATGTGGCATGATATGCGCAACCACAGTTGTTTCTTGTTCTTTCCATTGCGAGCATCTACATGCTCGCACGGGACAACAACGTTGTTCAGAAGGACCTTTCAGGCCTGTTGGAAGTGCCAACGTATTCTGAGCCTTGACATACAGCGCATTGGCCGTATCAAACCGCTTGGGAAACTACAAGTCTCAGAGCGACAGCTGTCCGTTTTACTGTCTTAGCGCTCCTAATCCTTGGTACAGACCACAGCGTTGTGCAAAACTGCACTCCGGGGCACAAATTACTCGAATAATGCGCTATTTAGCTTCAAAACCTGCGAGTATGTTAGCGACTCACATCTTTCTAATCCAGCTAAACGTTTGAATGTTGTAAACACACATGAGGAGGTGACTGAAGATCGAGAGACTGCGCTGTCTTCTTTTTTTATCTTGTACATGGTACATCGTATGCTTGTCACTTGTTTTTTTTTTTCTTGTTGCGTTCCTTTCTGCACTGTCCGGAGTTGAAAACAGCCCGCGCTTACGCTTTCGACGTGACGCACTATATGTAGCCTGCGACTGAGCTAGCTTTTGATATTACGTTGTTCGTTGCTGTATCAGTGTCTTCAAGCCTATATTTTGCACTTTGCAGACAAAAAGAAAAGTCTTCCTTTCACCCTTGCTGGTAGCACGTTTTTTGATCACTCGTATTAACGCCACCGCGCGGTACGTTCATCGCATTGAATAATGATCACAGGTAACGACCACTAATCTGGACACTAAAGAGCAAAAAAAAAATCGAATTTTCCGTGTAATGTTTCAATAGCTGTCGACAAGCATTTTTTTTTTTCAAAAAAACCTTCACTGACCAGTAAACAACCTCTCTCTTTCTAGAGTGCCGACACAGTCATAAAAGCGTAAATTATAGCCCCCCCCCCATGCACCCCCTTCCCTCTTAGTGCCTCCTGTGCTTGCTGCATTTGTTTCATGCATGTCTTTGTGCGTACCACAAAGGCAAATGGCATGAGAGAAATTCGTGTGAAATAACGTCTGTATCTGTTGTGGTATATTTCTGCATCAGGGTTAACGGCGAGAAAAGTCACTTGAGTGTCTGATGGCCGATGACATAAGGAAATCTTCTTTGTTAACGAAAAAGAGTCTCTGCTGAGTTTTTACTGTCGAAGGACATGAATACCTGACTTCGTGGTGACTTTCTAATGTGTCACAAGGAATGCATGAACATGACACCAGAAACTCAACGCCCATTTTTGTAAGGGAGCGCTTTCTGGCCCAAATATCTGTCGCCACTGTGAGCAGGCTGTTTGAAGGAAAAGGCACGATATGCAACTTTCAGCCGGCGCCCAACGGCTCTTCGTCTCTCTTTTTGTGAGAACTGTTGCGGGAAGAACAGAAAGCAATTTGTTGGATACAAAAAAATTTACTCTCTCCGGCCCCTTGAAGATTCCGTTTGTAGGAACCAAATGCTCCGAATGTCCCTTTTCTTTTGAATATTTTTTTTTGTTTCGGGTTTGTCGCGACTACGCGACGTTGTATTTTTGCGCCACTTTGTGCCTGCCATACAAAATAGATTGAAACTCATTCCGCTTGAGAATCGCCGCGGTTCCCTGGACACAATGAGCACCACAAGCCGGTACGAATCCTGTAAGCTAAATGGCGCATGTTTTAATTGTCAGAAAATATTTCGTCAACTGCTGCAAAAGCTTAAACAATAGAGGAGCGAGGGTGAAAGCCGCAAATCGCTGACCAAAACATGCCTTCTTACATGAAAATATATATATATATATTCAAGACAATGTACTATCAGGGACAAAAGTCTCCAGGACGCGCAAACAGCAATCTTTATGCATAGGTACTATATCCGCCAACGACCACCTGTCCCTTGGCTACCATGTATTAGAGTATGCGAGCCTGACCTTCAGCGCCACACGTGTGGTCTGAAGCCACCGGCTAATAACGGAGCTGTATCAGCTTCAGTTGCCGCTCCTGCGTCCTGGAGACTTTCGTCCCCGACAGCTGCCTCTTCGAACCTGGGAAGACTGGGAGACCTCACTGTGGTCAGCGGACCTGGCCAGGTAGAAGATCGCCGTCAGCCGGGCCGCATACGTCACGGACAAACACCGCATGAACGTTTAGTCCGTGAGTGGGGTCGCACGGAGACCCAGGGGACTTGCGGGCCTCGAATTCTCTTGCTAAATAAAGTTTTACCACCATCACTTACCACCTTCTTCCCGCAGCAAACTGTTTTTTCCTCATCCCACTATTGTCTTTCCTCCTCGATATAACCCTCGCAAAGGATCACAGCAATCACTCAGACGAAGAAATCTCCGTTGGCCGCCACTATGGTCAGCGGACTGAGGGTTGCCTCTCTCATTGCTCACGCTTCTGCTTCAAGGGTCATCTTCCTGGCTCTATACTGTATAAGCTGCTACAGGAGCAAAAACGACAGTGATATCCGAGGCTCCCAGTAAGTTTTAGAAAGGGATCAGTTGCTAAACGTGGGTAGCAGCAGTAACGACGGGGATGACAGTGGCAAAAGCCAAATAAATAAATAAATAACTCTGGATTTGTGTCCTGTTTACTGACTCGCGGTGCTGTAGCTGATGCTCTTATAGAAATTTTTTTTAGTTGTATGCCCCTCCTGCTTGGGCCAACTCTGGCTTGCAGTAGACTGAAATAAAAATACAACCTCGGGTTGTTCCTTACAACAGTCGAAAAGAACACATAAAATAGACGAGGAGAAAGCGGACAATTCCAAGCAGTATGCGGAGAAAATGGCTGCACTGCCATGGCCAGATTGATTCCAGTTCCCACAAATACGATCAATTCTTTTGTCCAGGCAAGCGCAACTGTTTGTATAGGGCATTATTTGCGAATAAAGGGCTTCGAGTTGGCTTTCCACACAAATCGGATTAGCTGCGCAAAAAGTACGAAGTGTCCGTTATCGCGAATTCTGGACACGTCGATTTCCCATCTCTCACGAGCGCTAGCAATTGCTTTATATTGGCTTTTTAGTGTGGAGACAGCTAGAATTATGCGGAGGTTATAGGAATGCTTCGTAATTCGAGCTTTGAAGGGTTAATTTGTGCCTCTTCTTGACCTTTAACAAGGCGAATGCTACCCTTTCGTTGTTGCCGGCAGTTTCGTCACTGTTTTACGCAAATTATTTATACATTACGAATCCTGCACTATGTGTTCTTGTAGCAGCAGCAGCGGCCTTACGCAGCAGGAGCAGCACCAGCCGCTGAAGACGATGACGCCGAAGTACCTACGAATGGAGCTCGACTATCGTGCCGGCGAGATGCACCGTTCGGCTGCACGCCATCTTACATCTTAGCACTCCAGTCAGTAACTTTTCGGGTGCAACATTCTCCAGTCAGGTAAACCCCTATCGCATGGAACACGCCCGTAGGATTGTCTCTCGAGTGGTCCTAACATCGATAAGCCCTGTGGCGACCTTCTGAAATACCCAGAAGCTCTTCAGGTAATACAAATAGGCTACAGCTTCACTCGATAATGTTCTAGCGTTAGACGTTGCCAAGTTCAGCTGTTAGTAGCAGCCTGTGCAGGCCTAGGGAGCTCCTTCTGCGGCTTCGCATACCTTGCCCCGCCCCTTGACAACAGGGAAACGCTGACACGATAGCTTATGCTACACAGTACACATGCAAACTTCCAGGCTGGCTTTAGCTCCACCACATCGTGATGAAGCTATTAGAGGTGCATGAAGTGCAATAACGCTCACAAAAGCACGAAGCGAGGTCGTAAACGTGGTGCTTACGTCGCAGTCGACGTCACCCGGTGCCACCTGCAGGCAACACGAGCGGCTCACGAGTGACAGGGACAGGGGGTCGTGACCTGTGTTGGTAACCGTCACGTCTGCGCAAGAACAAATGTAAACCGATAGGCCCTGAGCAACAGTGTTACTGCAACCTCAACCACGCAGACATCGCTGATGTATCGTGCGCGTAAAACTGCCTTTTAGTTCATCAGGTCAACCCACCGCGGTGGCTCAGTGGTTAGGGCGCTCGGCTACTGAGCCGGAGTTCCCGCGTTTCGATGGAGGCGAAACGCAAAGTCGTCTGTGTGCTGTGCGATGACAGTGCACGTTAAAGATATCCCAGGTGGTCGAAACTATCCCGGTGTCCTCTTTCTTCCTTTCTTCTTTCACTCCCTCCTTTATCCCTTCCCTTGTGGCGTGGTCCACGTGTCCACCGAGATATGTGAGACAGATATATACTGCGCCATTTCCTTTCCTCTCAAACCATTTTTTTTTTCGGGACGGCGATAACAGCCGATTATTCTGAGCAGACGTATTTGGTTTGGTTTTGGTGTATGGAGTTTAACGTTCCAAAGCGACTAAGGTTATGAGGACGCCGTAATGGAGGGCTCTGGATAATTTCGACCACCTGGGGTTCTGTAACGTGCACTGACCTCGCGCAGCACACGGGCCTCTAGCATTTCGCCTCCATAAAATAGCGGGCTTCCTCTTGGATGCGTGCCTGACACCAATTCGTGGAAATTAGTTAGAAACGATCTATTACGGCGTGCCTAATACAGTGTTTGCGTGACAGGGTGATACTCATAGTACAGAATATACTACAGAGAAAAGGAGTGTCGCCAGGCTCAGCTTGTTCAAAACATGCTTTGAGTCAAAGTTACTCTAAATTTCGCTGATTTTCAAGGATGCAAGGGAAAGAAAACTCGACACCATTTAGCGGGTCCTCTCGCAAAAAATAATGAATAAATAAATAATTAGTCGCAGCCAATAACCACGCTGCATGGCTACACTAAGAGCGTCTGTTTAAGCTGCAACTTACACCGAAATGATTGAAACCAACGCAGCTGAAATCAAATGCTTCCACAGAACCCGTCCTAAGCATTCCACGCATGAAGCATTGTATGTTCCTACAGCCGTCGTCACCGTCATCACTGAATCGAATTGTTCCTAAAGTCACCTAGATAGATAGATAGATAGATACTTGAGGCCGTACCCTTTGTAACGGGCGGGCACCACTAAAGAGAGCACCCAGACCAAAAAACAAAAAAAAACACAAAAAAAACCTATGTTGTAGTATGGTGGCGCCATCTACCAGCGATTGGTTAAACGCGCGAGCGAGCGCCGCCGCTGAGTGGACGAGAGCCGAGACCACTTCGGTCGTGCCGGTGGCGGTGTCAACAACTGCAATAATATGTGGCTTTAACAGTGCGCACCTAGCTACAGTGCTTTAGAACACTATACTCGTAACCTGTTTATAGATTTATTAAAAGTAAAAGAATCATGACTAAGTGACCCTTCATTAAAATATTTATTTAAAAAAATCATTAAACTAATAGGGACTCTGCTTGCGATACGTACGACGTTTCGTGGGCCCGCTTTGGATACTTCGTGTGGCACCACCTCTGGGACCGCCTTTCTGTTCCCGTGGGGAATCCTTTGAGGAGTACTTTGTTAAGTGCTATGGAAGCACTCAGGCTTAACTTTTGAGAAGTTAAACAAATAAAGGGCGCTGTTGCGCGAAAGACTAAATGCACACGCGTGAAAACGAAAATTGTTGTTTGAGAAAAGAAAATGGCGCAGTAACGGTCTCACTTCTCGGTGGACACCTCAACCGCGCCCGGGGCAAAGGTAGGAAGGAGGTAATGAAAGAAGATGACCTTCTGGTGTGGCTGCGCAAATCTCGAAATTCAAACGATAGATATGGCTATTACCAACGGTCAGCTGCTAATCTCTGAATACAACCACGCGTCTGAACGCATTAGCTAAAAAGGCCACTATTAGATTACTGGTGACGATCTTACTATACTCAGATACAACTCATAAAGGAAGCGGCAAGTGCCTCTAAGGGGGGTCCTCCAGCCAAAGGCGTCGACCGACTGTCATGGCGTCGCGCTTAACCTTTTCGCATCCCTCAGTGTGACACTTAGGAGGCTTTCTGGTGCAAGGTGATTAACCAACGTTCAAGTGGATTAACAGCGACGTCTTAACCGGTCGACGCCATTCGCCGGAGGGCCTCCTTTTAGGGGCATTCTCCGCTTCGTATTTTATGAGACTACATATATGTTAACACGACTTCCATTTTCTAAAGTTCACTACCACTAGTATTACTACGCCGCACAAGCCACCTTCACGGGAAAACTGACGCTTACAATTTACAGAAAGTTGGCTGAGTCGGTATTGATCCATTTACAATCAATTTATTACGCACACATACTTTTAGAGCGCAAAAAACTTATGCGCGCATAATAAATCGTCGATTGAAAGTCGGCGCTCATGGTGTCGTCTTGTTCGCTTTCGTCTTCGATCTTCCTGCTTTTTTTCAATCAACCATCGTTATACGTGACCGTCGCTATGGCTCAGTGTCTTCGGCATTCGGCTGTTGATCATAAGGTCGCGCTTTCGATCATGGCCGCGGCGGCCGTAATTCGATGGAGGCGAGATGAATAAATGCCCGTGCGCTGGGCGATTTCAGAGCACGATAAGAACCCCAGGTTGTTTAAATTAATATCTCTACTACTGTTTACCTTCTCAGCCCATGTGTCACTTCGGGACGTCAAACCTCACAATTAACAATCTTTATAGGTCGAAAAACCTGCTTTTATATATGACTGACAGGCTTCGCTGAAACACCCTGTATATTTCGTTAACACACTGCTGTCCGGATCTGTTGATAAGGGCTTGTACGTTTGTTAAAGGCTCTTTATGAAATTTAAGTGTTAACTATTTCACAAACCAATCCTATAAAGTTCAAGGTGACCGGAGTGGCACTATTTTGAACGTCTCGTGTTCACGTCTCCAAAAGCAGCTCGCCCAGTGCAGCAAATAAGGTCGAGTGAAAAAACAAAGTTTCAAAATTATGCGCACCTGTGCTCTTTGCGCTCTAAAACTGTTAATTAATCAGGGAATAATTACTCACTGGCATCCACCCGAGTGCAGCCTTACGACTACAGAGGAAAACAATACAGCATCCACTATTCGTACTGGTCCGGGATTCGAACCCGGGACAATCGCTTCACCGGAGCGCAAGCTCTACCAACTCAGTGATCGAGGACGGCCAGCATATGGTAGGGCATATGGCACCGTTCCTACGTGACTTCGAGTTATTGATCAGTTCGCTCTCATCCTGCCACATGCTAACCCTTCCGGTTAGCTCAGTTGGTAGACCGACTGCTCCGGTGAAGCGGTGGTGCCGGGATCACACCACGGACCAAGACGAATTTTTTGTTTTACAAAGTTTCTGTAAAAGCTGTATAGCTTTTTTTTATATAGCCGTATGGCCGCGCTTAGGTGGATGCCAATGAGTAATTACTTCCTTATTAGAAATTTACTACACCTTGTGGGGACGCCTTCGTCCCCTGCGTTCACTTTCCCGCACTGCACCCCACTGTTGTTAGCTGCCCCCGAAAAGCACTCCCTTTAGTTTGGTTACTCTAGCTAACAGGGGAGGGCGCTCGCGTCGTAGCGACACCAGCGCCACGGATGGCGTTTTGCTGCGCGCGCGCGGGGGATAGCTGGCTCTCTTCTGCTCCGCATCGGGAAGCGTGTTGGACGCTCACGCGCAAAGCTCCGCTCTTGGCCGCGGGCGTCCTCGTGGTGGAAACGTCTTCCCCTCAGCTCGTTCCGTCGGGCCTCGGAGTTTATCCCTTTGCCCTACCGTGGGCGGACGTTCGCTCGTAGCCGTGCTGGTGAGTCGGACATCCTAGATTCCTCAGTGTATTTTGTTGCTAGCTGGCGTTATTGTTGCTATAGCAATAAATGCCTTGTTTGTGTCAGCCAGTGTGTCGTTCCTTTGTTCCCGCAGAGCACGGCCCGCCGTGGTCGGCGTGCGCTCAGTAGCGTACGCGACCACGGGGTGGGGTCCGCGCGGTTTTGAACTGAGTCAGCCGCGCTTAAACGGGGAATACGCGTTTATCCCCCCATTTCAACCCCACAACCTTGGGGGATTCCCGTGAACATCGGACCTAAAACTGTTCATTACACGGGAAAAAAGTAACGTTTCGTCACTAATCTCGGTACTCACACAATACCAAAGCAATGTCTCCTTTGTGCAGGTCCATGATTCCGTGCCCCTGGAAATGTCGCAAGTGAGGCTTAATATTAGCTTCGTGAACACACAAAAACAAACATTTTTCAGCTTCTGAAGAATTGTACGAAAACATGATAGCACCGAAACATTGCGATAATGTTACATTTTTGTTAAGCTCAAATGTTATTTCAATATACTTAAGTCCTTTTTTTCTAACGTTTTTGTAATGTTACATATAAATGTTAAAATAACCTTCCCCGAACATTCATGAAACATGTAAGCAACATAAATGCAACATTCTCGAAAATGGTGACGCAGCCCCGCACAAGCATGCAGGCCTGCCAGTGGTGACGGCACACAACTTACAACACTTTGCAAGAACCAACAACAAGAGCGACACCTTCTCCACTAGACGACAGCACAACATGCAATATCGTATTCACTCACCTCCGAACGGGCATCATGCCGTCGAGCTTATATACTCACTACTGCGGGATGTCCCATGAGTGACAGTGGCGAATGGGTAATAACTAAAGTTTTGTGACAAAATAATGGGGCTGTTCATGCAATCTATGGCGGGTACTATCTAAGAGATGTGGTTACAAAGTACTGTTAGTTGAAAACATCTTTACTCTGCGAACAGTGAGAAAAGGTCTGGAAATCCGTGCTCGAAAAATATTTTTGGAATGTTGTTTTATATTTGCGACTCTAACATTATAATAAAATTTAGAAGATTGCATTAAGCACACCATCACTAACGTTGACGAAAAAAGAAATGGGTTATCTGGACAAGCAATGACGACAGAAGTGACAAAATGACGATTCCAAGGCTTTCTTTGTATTTTTAGACGATACTTTCTGTATTTATTGCAAGCAAAGCAGTAAATTCCTCAGTTGTCAGTCACTGCTGTGTCTGTGTGTTTCTCGACTGTGTCCTGTCCCTGCGCACTGTTTTAAGTAGAAAAATGAACCAACTGGCCCCGCTACTTCCCATGATGATTAAAGCAATGCTTGTTTAGAACGTGAATGTAACGTTTTGTATACAACTTATAACGTTATGTTATTTGAATGTTAATGTAAAGTTACAATGCAACATGTAACATTACTGCAACTTACAAAACATTTTTGTAACGCTATTCTAATGTTCGGTGCTACCTGGGATATAGTTACGAATTCAGCCCTTGAATATTGCCTGCAGCTTTTCTCCTTTCGAGATTCGTAGATATAAATTTAGAAAATCGTGTTGTGTAAGGCGTACAATTCTTACATCAAGTGAAGATGCTGGACACTCAAGCAGAAGGCGAAAACCATTCATAATCATAGAAAAATATTTTTCCTTCATGTCGGGAGCACAAATCTGACATAAGCGTAAACTTATTGTGATCTGCGCGTAAATGCTTCCATTAGGCCAGATACTACAGCTACAGCGGCTATCGGTCCAAATATGTATTTAGTGCGATTTTATCAAAGACGTTTAATAAAGTTACATTGATTGATTGATTGATTGATTGATTGATTGATTGATTGAAGACCTCTAGGGATATCACACACATATCCCTCGCACTCGGAAAAGTAACCAGGGCCTCAATACGCGCTAAAACGTACTGTGGCCCCAACATGAACGACGATCGTATTAAGCAAGTTACTGGCAAGGAAAGACTATTTTCGAGACGGCCGGAATAGTTCTTTAAGGGCCAAATTATTTTAATTTCGATCATTTCATTTCTGAGTTTAGTCATAAATACCGCTCCAGCACTTTTTTTTTGGTGAACTATGATCTCATCGCTTGGTAGTGAGTAATTGCGAATCGTCTCTCCGTCGCGTCGCTGTCTGCTTCCGGCTGTGCTGTCTGCTACTCCTTTATCTTTATCATTGAAGCTTATTTCCTCGCCATTTCGGAAAAACAAAGCGGTTTCCAAATTAAAAACACCCCGACCTCCAGTGTATACGGGGCTGCCGACTTGGCTTTTTTCTTTTTCGATACATTTTATCGTTTGATCGGACGTTTTGTTTCCTGTTCCGATGGAGCAAGCATACAGGGTCTGTTCTGAAAGTAGTAGGACTCATTTTATTTCATAAAATTTATTCAAGAGAATAGTAGAAACGATTAGGATTTTTCAAAGTAGCACCCTTCCGCACCTACACGCTGCTGCCAATGAGTTTTCCAGTTTTCGTACGCCTCCAGGAACGCTTGGACCGGAATGCTGTTTAGCGCCCTCGACACGGCCTGTTGAACCACCTCTACCGATCCGTGATGTTTCCCCTTGAGCGTCGATTTTATACTCAGGAATAGAAAAAAGTCTGGCGGAGCCAAGTCCGGGCTGTAGGGGGCCTGAGGTAGCGTTGCCGCCTTGTGCTGGGCGAAAAATCGGGGTCCTCATTCACATGATGAAGAAGATCCTGGCAGATCTCTTTCCGGTTGGCCTTTTGCTCCTCTGACAACACTCCCGGCACCAACTTCGCGAACACTTTCCTCATGGCTAAGTTTTCTGTCACGATCTCAATAACTTGGGTTTGAGGAATGCTCATGTCATCAGCAATCATTCTGATACTCATCCTGCGATCACAGTTCAGTAAATGTTTCACTCGCTACACATTTTCGTTGATCTTGCTGTTCGAGGGGCGTCCGGAGCGGTCGACGTCTTCCACTCTTTCCTGACTTTCTCGGAACCGCTTGTTCCACACAAAAAACACCTGATCTACCCATGGCAGCGTCACCGTAGGCCTCCTTAATCATGTCGTGAGTCTCTTTGCCCATTTTATCAAGATTTACACAAAATTTTATCGCGTATCGCTGATCCAGTAAACGCTCCATGATTCTGCGTGACGAGACGTTTCGACAAGGGTTCACAGTACAAGTGACCTGCTCTCTTCAACGGCCGACAACCGACTGCCGATTTTCCCCAGCATTCCCAATATCCCCCTTCAACGATCCTGCACGCGCAGACCGCCTCTCGTCCGCCCGTTCGCCCAGGAAAAAACCAGTCCTACTACTTTCAGAACAGACCCTGTACGTTGCTGGGAACTGAAAAGCGCGTCATTGTGCGTGTCACTGACGTGCTGAGTCCATTCGAAAGCATTTTCTTTACCAGCCAAAGCGCATTATCAGGTGCGGATTAGGAACTTGATATTTAACGTCGTCCTGGCCGTTCTGATTTTCAGCAGCTATCGAGTTGCTGACTTCCTGAAAATACGGCGCAGATGGTGAACTGCATGCGATAGACAAAGGGACAATCTATGCGCGATAGACGATGACCCACCGCGCCTTAGTCCGACTTATCCTAAATTTGACCATTGATGCTTATCGCAAGACTGCTCACAAACCCCCGGCGTCGGAGCGCTTCGGCTAGTACAGTTCGGACTAGAAACACCGTTTCACAAGGCGCTACTTCAGCCGTTAGCGTGGGATTTGGCAATGCTGAAGTTCCTGCCGTTCGTCAGTCATGGGCGGGCAACGAGAGTGCCAGGTAGGTTCACGTGCATGCGAGCGTTTTTATTTGCAGAAAATGCACTGAATCGTACTCTTGTTTTCTCTTCTCAAATTTTTGTGCAACCTTTTTGTTCGAGCTTTAACGACGCGTTGTTTTAGGACATGGAATCAATTTGCTTCCTTGCGGTGAAAATAGCCTCGGCAAATTTCTGATGCGTGCTAGCGTAACTATACGACACTATTGACGAAAATAGAAAACAGACTCTCAGAAACGAATCGCGAAGGCCGCCGCGGTGGCTCAGTGGTTATGGTGCTCGGCTGCTGACCCGAAAGACGCGGGTTCGATTCCGGCCGCGCCGGTTGAATTTCGATGGGGGCTAAATTCTAGAGGCCCGTATACTGTGCGATGTCAGTGCGCGTTAAAGAACCCCAGGCGGTCGAAATTTCCGGAACCCTTCACTACGGCGTCCCTCATAGCCTGAACCGCTTTGGGACATTAAACTCCAATAAACCAAACAAACGAAGCGCGAACTCAGGACTGCTTATTAGGCCCGTTTTTCTAGCATGCTCTGACCGGTTTTATTATAATTATTTTTCGATGACACACGTGTGGCCGCATGTTATTTTATCACTTTGTTTCTTTATATTCTTATCACTTAACGTTCTTTGTCACTTTATTTATTTTATTTTATTTAATTTTCGTTCGAGAGTCCACACGTGAATCATTGGAAAAATAATAATGAAACCGGACAAAGAACGCGTTTTTAAATGTACATTTGCAAGAAATGCGTGTCTCATAAACAGTCGTGAGTTGGCGATTCGTTTGTGCGAGCCGCCCCGCCGCGTTGGCTCAGTGGTTACGGGGCTCGGCTGCTGACCTGAAAGACGCAGGTTCGATCCCTGCTGCGGCGGCTGAATTTCGATTAAGGCGAAATTCTAGAGGCCCGTGTACTGTGCGATGTCAGTGCACGTTAAAGAACCCCAGGTGGCCGAAATTTCCGGAGCCCTTCACTACGGCGTCCCTCATAGCCTGAGTCGCTTTGGGACGTTAAACCCCAATAAACCAAACCAATAAAGACATTTACCCTGAAGACGTTTACTCTGAAGGCCTTCACCTCAAAAGTTCTTCAACCCAAATCATTGTCACTGTCATTAATGACCATACCATTAATGAGCATAGCCATCGCCAAACATTGTCTCGTTTATTTCCCGTCATTTCCCGCATCACGTGATTAACTTCAGGGGCTTCACCACACACCGGCATTCAATGGTGCTTTCGTACTAAAAGAATTAGATGCCCGAAGGCCTGCAGATGCGTCGTGACCCGAGAAACTGAGGCGTATAAGCGCATATCTCAGTCTCTATCAGTGGTCAAGACGTCCTTCTGTTAAATTTATTCACCGTCTTTGCTCGCAAATTGCTCGATGCGTCGTATAGCTCGACCTTTGAGAACCTAAAAAAAGTTGGCAGTGGCTCAGCTCTGCTATGCCAGGATATATGTAGCGTGACCAGTGACGTCACGTGGCTCTGCGCCGGCGGCGGCAACGGCGAGCGCGCGTCAGCTGTGCGCAGTGACGTCACTCGCTCCTCGCGCATGCGCAGTATGGTCGACGGAGGGGGCACGCGAAACGGCGAGACTGTGGCCAATGTAGCTCACGCTAGAAAAATGTTACAATAGCGTGTTGGTCGCCCAATGGAAATTCCGGGAAGCTAAAGTGTAATTAAGGCGGCCGGCAGAGAGCACCACATCAGGATCTGTGGGGGTGCCGGGAGAAGATCATCGCCGTAAAGGCGCTCCCGCTGCTTTCCCCAGTAGGTAACGCAATTTTCAGCGACATCGAAATCCCGTGCTGTCGCTCTTAGACTCCTGCACGGACAAGACGACGTCCAGCTGAAATGCTCCGTAGAACGGTCACCGACGTTTAAGAGGGACGACAACGCGCTCAGCAGCGCGGCTGAGCGAATAAAAGTTTTGTTGTACAGTCGCTGCGGTAACCGCGTGGCGGGGCTCCGTGCTTATCTTCGTACCGGCTTTATCTGACAAGCTTTTCGGCGTCTTTCTTGAAAAGGAGCGGGTGCCTGATAATGCAGTGATGGCGGTAATAACTGCC
The DNA here is from genome assembly GCF_055824585.1 of Amblyomma mixtum. NCBI lineage: Eukaryota > Metazoa > Arthropoda > Arachnida > Ixodida > Ixodidae > Amblyomma > Amblyomma mixtum. The sequence continues at coordinate 71,586,292 of NC_143013.1, forward strand.
TCACTTTGTGGAAGCTCCAAATTTCTCTTACTTTTCTGCAGTGTAATTGGGTTTGCACCTTGACCTGACCGTGATTCGCACATTGGTCAACCACTGATCGAGTTTGGAGAGTGTGATATAGAAAAACAGGTAGACATGCGCGAGTAAATTCGGTAGCAGGGTACTTTGGTCAGACCGAGGTTTGATTTTATGGCGTTTTACGTCCCAAAGTGATTCAGGCTATGAGGGACGCCGTAGTGGAGGATTACGGAAATTTCGACCACCTGGGGATTTTAACGTGCACTGACATCGCACAATACACGGGCCTCTAGAGTTTCTCCTCCAAAGAAATTCTAGCCGCCGCGGCCGGGATCGAACCTGCGTCTTTCGGGTCAGCAGCCGAGTGCCATAACCACTGAGCCACCGCGGCGGCTCCCGGTCAAACCGAGACAGCGTGCAGTTGAATCAACATGCAATAACAAACCGCGCCTGGCAGATTCTAAAGACTGTCCTTTCTCGCTATCGCTCCCCTCTGTACTTATCCGTATGTCCACTGGCTGCTGCTGGGGTGCTTAAAGGGCTCTGAAAGGGGCTTTAATTAAGTTCTAGTATGCCTTGGATGTTCAAGGACGCCGCTTCGTGAATATTGTCCAGCAAGAATTTTTTTTTAATGCGCTTTGTAGCAGCTGAGTTATCTGTACTCAAAATTTGAATTTCAGCTTCTGCGTCTTTCCCCCTTCTTTCGTCTCTTTTTGCACGCTGGAAGGTCGGCACTCCTCCGCCGGCCCCACCGCCGGGGGCGAGCTTCCCGACTCCCCCCGAGCTACGCGGCTTACTGGCCGCGGCTGACGTCTGAAAGAATCCAACCAATAGCCATCTCTGTGCTGGTATACGCCAGGTGCGAGCGACAGAGGAGGGTGCGAACAGAAAAAAAAAAGTGGCCGGAAAGGGCTCCCCAACTTTCGCGCGTGATTGTAGGCTCTCGGTTGCGTGTAGAAGTGTATTATTTGGCTCAAGTGTTCATGCCAACACAATGCAGTGATTGAGCGTGTTGATGTGGTCCCCTGAGAAGGTGTTTCAGAGCCCCATTAGATAGCAATTGCCGCAAACCTTTTCCTTCCGCTGTGTATGGTTTTTATTGAACCACGACTACTACAACCAAATCCTAAAGACGAATGTTAAGTCGAAGTGGTTATGGGCCTCCATGAAGGAACGAAGGTAACAACTACGCCCTGCACAAAGCACGCATTGCTGCCCAAGCAGCGCTTCTCCGCAAAGATAAAAAGCGTGAGGTGAAGCCACATAAAACGAACAGACTTCTCTCAGTGATAGTCCATGCCCTACACGAAAATTCCCTCAGTTACAGGCAGGCCGCAGCGGTGGCTCTGTGGTCATGGCGCTCGGCTGCTGACCCTAGAGACGCGGGTTCGATTCCGGCCGCGGCGGTCGAATTTCGATGGAGGCGAAATTTCAGAGGTCCGTGTACTGTGCGATGTCAGTGCACGCTAAAGAACCACAGGTGGTTGAAATTTCCGGAGCCCTTCACTACGGCGTCTCTCATAGCCTGAGTCGCTGTGGGACGTTAAACCCCAGTAAACCAAGCCAAACCTAATTCATGCACTTTTTCCCTGGAGCAGCCTGAGAACACAGGCATTTTAGAAAGGCAGATAATTTCAGTTCTAAGAATTCCCTGAAATACCGTAATTTCCTTTTCGCCAAATTCCCCGTTCCTCTCACTGTTTCTTCTCTCCCGCGGCTGTGCCTCACCAACCAGTCCAAAGTGCCACCTTCGTAAATTTCACTTCACAAATTCCCTGAAAACGGAGAAATTTTGCGGATAGAACATCGGTTAAGATTTACCTAATCGTGCTACTCAGGTAAGATTTACTTCCGAGCGCGCAATTTCCGTTTTTAAGTCACTACCGCTCTTCGTCATGGTATAGCTGGTTTCCTGGTATTTTTAATAGCACTAATTTCTTTTGGAACCCATTCAGTGCGCCACCAGAGACAGTATTGGTGACATCTTTAACATGAAACTGCGCTGTTTACGTATATTCGTTCTCGAGTCAGTGCCCGCGACAATCCGCATAACAAAAAATAAAATGCGGGCATTTTTAGCTTGACCAAACCGTCAGCAGAAACTTAAACACCAGGCACGCGCTTTGATGTAAAGTTCTGCGTGTTGCTAGTTCAGGGCGCAGACGACTTTGTGGACGTGGAAAGCGCTCTTTTCGTTATCTCCAGCAGTATATACGATGGTATACTCGCCTTAATGCCTAGCGGCAGTTGCTCGGTGTCTTTCTTGGACTTCGCACAGGCCGCCAGAAAAATCAGGATTCCAAGCACCAGAAGCATGTCTTCTTGCGTTCAGTGTTTGAAAGAAGTAATGTCACGTTAAAAAACAATAACATCACCCCTATAACTTCAGTTCCCATCGCATATTTTGTGTTGTTAGCGGTGACACGAGACAGAACATTATAGTCTCTGAATTACAAAAGCTACATGTACTCTGCTGGAGCTCCCCAAGGACCATATAGTAAATTTAGAGGCTGTTTGGACATGTACTGTTAAATGGTCACAAACGTTCCTCCTACGTGCGTTATAGTCATCATGTCAGCAGACATGTCATTACTTGCAGTGGTAAATGGGAAGAGGAAAAACGTGTATTTACATTAGGTTGGATGTCATACTTAACTTGGCGTACAAAAATTTCACACATCTCTTCAGAGGATAGGCTTGTACGAGATAAGGCATCAACAACACTCGATATGTCCTCTAACATCGTAAAATCAGTTGGGCGCGGCTACAATCATTCCAGAGGAATCGGTCACCTCTGTCGTTACAAGCAGAATGATAAGGCTTATGCTGGCTACCTTTGAACGAGGAAAGCTATGCCTTCTGACGTATTCCACTGAGAAGGAGACTCGTAAGCTTACTAACGCAAGCAGTATGGGCTTTACATTTACATCGAAAGCCATTATACGGAGGATTCCGGTGTGTTTGCCAGCAAATTTTGGTCACGTGACCAGCGCCAGCTACGTGACCGTGCGGCTGGTGCGATCGTTCTGAATATTACGCAGCAGAGCGTAAGTAGCGTAATTTGCTTTTTTTTAATCACAAATTCGCAACACAGGAGCTCCGTTAGGTGCAAAACCGTTGATCAAGGATCAATGAAAATTGATCAGAGTGAGGCCATAAACACAAGCGCGAAAATATAAGGCAGTGAGGCACTCTTCTTATGCAAGAGAGTTTTAAGGTTCATTTCATTCATGTATTACGCCCCCAAATGCTTACAACTTTATACTCGTTAACAGTCAAAGACATCATTTGTCTGAGCTGTATAATGACCACCCTTATTACGAATACGTCACTGTCAAAACAGCCTCACTTGTGGCAGAAAAAAAAATCATTCACAGTCTTGAGCCTTGTTGAGCGTAGTTTTCTTCATCTTCAAGGTTGTGGGAATCCTGGCTTTGCGCCGTCGCCTTTGCGCGGCTGTGCCGGCCGCCCGCGTTGTTTCTCCTCTTTCCCTTGCTCCCGCCTCAGGCGGTGGAGAGGCGGCTGGGTGACTAATCACTGTCATTTAGCCACAGCTCCGCCCCGGCTCCCCAAGGGCCTTTGCCATTGGCGCCTTATGGCGGGAATTCGGGACCCCGCTTTGGGCGGCCGCGCGCCGCGCGACCGTCCGAGCGGGGCCCAGAGGGAGAGATCCCTCCGAGACAGCGTAAGGTGCGTACGTTACTGTTTGTCCGTGCCGGCCTTGCCGTTCGGACCAGTGCTTACTCGAGCTCGCCCGCACGTGTCCTCTGACCTGCAGCGGCTCGAGCCTGTCCAGCGGGGTCCAGCGACCTCAGACAGGCGTACCTTGCGTTGATTGCCCACTCTCTCTCTCGCAACCGGCCCAACGGTCGACACGAGAGCATGGGCGTCCGGAGGGGGGGGCAAGGGGGGGCGGCTGCACCCCCCTGGAAAATCACTCCCTCGAACCGTGAGTGATGGCCGCACGCCAGGGGCCGTGGTGGGCTCAGCCAAAAGGGTAAAAGCAGCTCCGCTTCCACGCTTTGGGTCACATCTGCGAAATGCCGCGTCCGGGCACGCGTCTTTATGCCGTTTTCAAACCACGCCATCGTTAGCTCTGTTGAAGGCCGACCTGTTGCAGACATACAGCGGCACCGGCGAGCATGTGTTTCAAGCCGTCTTGAAATGGGTGCCTGTTTCTTTGATCTCTAGACAGATAGCGACACGGAGGCAGACAGTGCACAGTGCATCTTGTTTTCGCCTTCGTTATGCCGGCCACCGATGAATTCTTCAGGAGGGAAAGACAAATCAGCCGTGTCCACCCCCGCTTTGTCGGGCTGCTCATGGGCAAGCGGGCGATCAGTTGGCGCCGCCGCCGCTCGCTGTGCCTCCGATCCACGGGAGAGCGCAGTGCGGTAGAAGCGCCGCTATCAGAATCTTCGGCAAAGGAGATTAGCATCTTTTGTTCACGGCGACGCAGTCTCCAGAGGCGCCCCCACACCAGCGTCCCTTGCGTCTTCTCCGAAAACCAGCGCCTTTGGTCAACGCAGCCCTATGGCGCCTGCCTGGCTCGCCTGTCACCTCTGGCTGGGCCTCAAATGACAACAGCGCCCGTGTACTGTGCGAGGTCAGTGCCCGGTAAAGAGACCCAGGTGGTCGACATTATCCGGAGCTCTGTACTACTCCGTTCCTCATAACCTGAGTCGTTTTGGGGCTCTGAACCCCATAAAAACACACAAAACAAATTTTCCTACCGGAGTGGCGAGTGTCCCTTCCCCTTGGAAGTCGCACGGAAGTAAGCCCTTGCACGTGTGCGCGCCTCTGTGCTTCGGTGTTTTTAGTGGCCGTTTGTCAACGAAGCTGAGAACAACCAAGACAGTGGACGAGAAAACTACGAGCGGCGAGCAGTGTGCGTGCGGTTGCTCGACTGTGCGGATGCGCGAGCAAGATGGAGCGAGGTGTATCAAGCTGCGAGCGTGCATTTATCTTGTAAATAAGTTTTCGTTGTATGTATAGACATCTTTTGTTTTCAACGTGCGCGTTCAACCGTTTTTCCAATCAATGTGTGTGACGAGTGTGCACCGAGAGCGTGTAATGAAGCACAGAAATGAATTTATCACCCGTGTAATCACGCAATTCGCCCAGAAAAATCCGTGGAGTCTACAGTTGCTGTTCAAGGAAGACTGATTGAGTGACTGTAGTTGCGTGTTTGTGACCATATTGTGCTGTGTGCTGGTCATCAATCCGGGTGAGTCGAGAACCCGTATGCAGCAATACTGAGCACTCTTCTCCACGAAGTGACAGTATATTTTTGGATTTTTTATTAATTTTAATTGTTTCTTCGTTGATAAACTGCAATGTATCTCTCCTAGCCACACTTTAATTTGCTGTTTGTAATTTTTATTTCATGTGTGTATTTCACTTATTTTTTATTTATATATAAATAAATAAATTCATACCGCAAATAGTGCCTTTTTGCTACGAACATGCCCCCCCCCCTCCCCCCTTCCGGCGCCAACAACCAATGGGGCCCCCCCCTGCAAAAAATTCTGCGGACGCCCTTGCACGAGAGAGAGATCACAGCACTGCCGCGGGGACATTCTCCTGCAGCGGCGTGCTAGCGGCGCACATTGCTCGAGTCGCTTCGTGCGCGCAGCGGAGCCTTGCTCCTCGCGCGCCCCTGGGACGGGGTGACGATTGAGTGTGTGTGTACTGCTGAAGGACGACGTGAATAAACGTCTCCTTTGTGAACTTGGAGGCCTATTTCTTTGCGGCGAATCGCTCTCCTCCCAGCGGAGGTTGAGTGCACTGCATCGGTGTCCCAGTGTGTGTGGTGACGGCTGATCGGGGCCCCTGGCTCGCGCGAAGCTCGAACCCGCGGTGGGTGGTGGCCTGTGTCCACTTAGAAACCCACAAGGTATGCAGCTGTAGCTAAGTCATAAGCACTCTAAAGGGTACCCCAGCTAACATGAACTACGGGATAGAAAAATAATAAACTATTTCTGGCAAAGCAGGCTTGCCTATTAACGCGAAAGCGTCCCATTTAGCGTGAAACCCGGCGTCGTCATCGGCGCGAGCGAAAAATCCCCAGAGAAGCAGTCACATGCACTTGTGACGTCATCACAACATGCCCACCTGATTGTGAGCAAACTGTCCACTTTGGCAGGTGGCTGTAAACTGATGACTGGTCGGGAGAGGTTGCTGCAACCTGGGTCTGACAAACCCCCCTGGTGGCTCTGTCTGAAACAGCCACCTGCCGGTAGTGAAGGCTCCAAGGGGTGGCGGTCGCCACGCTAAAGATTTGCCTGCCCACAGCAAAATCTACTGAGCGCAACTTTCAGACCCTGCTGATCAAGGTGTTTCAGGATAGTGCAGCCCGCATTGGGGGTAACACCGCACTATGTGCATATATTTTACTTTTATCAAAAACAATGCCATATATATCATGCCACCCAACATTTCATGAAGCAATCTTTAAAAGAATAGTTGTATTCTGAACGTTCTGCCAGCCCCGTCAGGAAAGCGCACCAAGACTCGAAAAAGAACTAGATTGCAGCCGCACGCAAACAGTTTCAGACGTTTCGCCTGTGCGAACTTGGGCACGTGGCTACCAGCAGCCAGTAAAGGGTGCTGCAGGTACACCGGGTGGACACTGTCCTATCAGACGTCCACTCGTTGCGAAGGGAATGGCCGCGATACCATCATATTATGCCCATATACACGACCGGACTGAATGCGGCACCGCCAATCCGGCCGTGGCACAGGCCGCGAACATCATCGTCATCATCATCATCATCATGTTCAAGAATGCGTGCTTCTTTCACCGGCATTTCGAGCTCCGCACGCTTTATTTAGATGTAGCAAAGCTACCAAGAACAGCAGCAATTAAGTTGAGTGCTACCCGCCTTATTGCTTTCCTCTGCTGTTCCTCCTCGGCGCCACACACAAGTCATGTTACCTCTCAAACATATTTCTGCATTAGATTTTTTCCTAACATCGGCTTACATGGAGGAAAGAAAGAATTCAGGAGAGGCCTTTAGGTCACACTTCTTGAAGCCGGAAGTGAACGCTCCCTCCTGCTCGCTCCCCCCCCTTGGCCGCCGCTTCAGTGTGCTTGCGCATACGCAGCAGACAGTCCATGCAGACGACGCCACTGCGCCCAATGCTACTATTGGTTGTACCGTCGGCCAAAGGCTCCCAGTAGTCCTTTCGAAAGCGCGTGACTTCCAGCACGCTTTTTGGCGTGCAGCTCGGACACCATAGCTCGGATAGCGTCTGCTTGGCTCTATTTATAGTCTCTAGCGAGGGCCTTTCCTGAGCTTTCCTTCCATGGCGGCTCCCCTCGGAAAGTACGTGTCAGCAGGAGATTCAAATTGAGAAACGTTATCTCAGAATTGAAAGAACAGCAACAACAAAAGAAATAAGTCATCGTCATTTATGCGCACGACGTTCTTATTTTCATGTTATATATGAACTGTTTGAGATGCATGAAGAGCTGTTGCACAAAAGGCACATTTAGCTTTAGGAATGCTGCATGTAATTTGTGGGAATCCTGGCTTTCCGCCGTTGCCTTTGCGCGGCTGTGCCGGCTTCCCGCGTTGTTTCTCCTCTTTCCCTTGCTCCCGCCTCAGGCGGTGGAGAGGCGGCTAGGGGACTAATCACTGTCATTTGGCCACAGCTCCGCCCCGGCTCCTCAACGGCCTTTGCCATTGGTGCCTTTTGGCGGGAATTCGGGACCCGCTTGGGGCGGCCGCGCACCGCGCGACCGTCCGAGCAGGGCCCAGGGAGAGATCCCTCCGAGACAGCGTAAGGTGCGTACACTACTGTTTGTCCGTGCTGGCCTTTGCCGTTCAGACCAGTACTTACTCGAGCTCGCCCGCACGTGTCCTCTGACCTGCAGTGGCTCGAGCCTGTCCAGCGGGGTCCAGCGACCTCCGACAGGCGTACCTTGCGTTGATTGCCCACTCTCTCTCGCAACCGGCCCAACGGTCGACACGAGGGAGAGATCACAGCACTGCCGCGGGGACATTCTCCTGCAGCGGCGTGCTAGCGGCGCGCATTACTCGAGCCGCTTCGTGCGCGCAGCGGAGCCTTGCTCCTCGCGCGCCCCCGGGACGGGGTGACGATTGAGTGTGTGTGTACTGCTGAAGGACGACGTGAATAAACGTCTCCTTTGTGAGATTGGAGGACTATTTCTTTGCGGCGAATCGCTCTCCTCCCAGCGGAGGTTGAGTGCACCGCATCGGCGTCCCAGTGTGTGTGTGGTGACGGCTGATCGGGGCCCTTGGCTCGCGCGAAGCTCGAACCCGCGGTGGTTGGTGGCCTGTGTCCACGTAGAAACCCACAAATTATGAATCCGTAGCTTAAAGCTTCTTGCGCCATCATGACCGACAGGATATAAGACACTGAAAGGAACTACTTACCACTGAAGTTGGTGCGATACTCATGCTTCTCTTTCAGGAAACCTAGAAGTAGGCAGGACTGCGCAAGAGTATAACGTGCCGCTCACGTTTCAAACAACTTCACACAATGCTCGATATTTAGGCGACGCATGCCACATGCCGTAAATTGTTGTTACTGTTGTTGGCCTCAGTAAACATGCCACATACCGACACAGGGATTGGCCAAGATTTGGTATGAAAATTAATAATTGAAAGATAGAATAAAAAGTTCCAGGAATCTAAACTATACATATTTTTAGGCATACGGAAGATTTTTGAATACAGTCAACAAGCTAGGTAACCTTCCAGTTGCAATAATGCATAGTCGTGAAGGCATCCCTTAGCGCTCGCACCGAACGAGAGAAGAACTGGGAGTGATGCAGGGAGCCCTAACCTCGAAAGAGAGACCTCCAGATATGTCATTCTCCGAAGTGCGAACAACTGACTGGCAAAAGAGGAAAAAATGTTCCATTAGAGAGTTTTAGCCCCATCGTACGGCAAATTACTCGGTAACTGCGACAACAGCGTACGGCATATGCGGCTATCAAGCCTTGCCACGGTAGCTCGTCGTTACCGCCGTACGGCTGTCCGGCTACGCTAAACCTGCCTATTGGTTAAACTTCCCCGCATGTGTCACAAAAGTTTGTCGGAGCAAACCTGAATCTGCATAAATACAAATTTTTAAGTGGGGGATTCTGCATCGCAGAAGCGTCATTGACTCCTCACACAGCCTTGGTTTATCCATAAGTGCCGAAAATCGAAGGTATTGATCAACAGATCGCGGAAGCTGGCTGAGATATGTTGCAACCGCTGGAAATGGGAAATAAGAATGAAGTTAGGGACAGGTTATATTGCAAGAGGCACTGAACGCCAACCTTACCAATAAATCAGCCACCTCGTTAAAATAGGCACCCGCGGCCACACGACCAGGTACCCAGACAATTAAAGCGGACCTCTCTCACAATGCATGGGACAAAAAACCTAAGGGAGCGATTAATCGCTCTCTATGGCAGTAAGCAAGAATGAGAAGCTGTGATACATACCTCGGAATTTAGAGGAGAGTCAAACCAATTGCTAAAAAAATACCTCGCCATCCTCATTCTCGTGTTTGCTTCAGGAGCGCGTGAAATATCGCGCGTTTCATATTATGCTGTTCAAGCTCTGGAGCTTGCTTAGTGCTTCTAAAACAAGCTAGATGATATGCGGCAATATACCTGAGATTTAAGTTCTGTACCAAAAGGTAACTAACTGAACGCATCAGATTGTACAAAGTGTCTTGCAAAACATAGCTCACTCTAACATAGCGCTTCTGTGTGGGCTGTACGTAGCCGATTTCATTCCGCAGTCTGGCAACCATAAAAATCACGTGCTTTGTGAAGTGGTTTTTGTTTAGCAAGCGTTCGAAGAGACGCCCAACTTTCCCACGCTTGTGTTTAGTTACTAAATAAATCTGTTTTAGGTGTATCTTTTATCAAATACCAAATGACAACGCACATTGACTGCAACGGTTGAAGCGCAATTTAGGATGGATTTCGCCGCGACCGGAGTGCCGCCGCCGTAGCGACAGTTGTCAGATCTGGCATTGGAAGAGTTGGCGCAAACTGTGAGAATTTTCTCTCATAATATTCAGGGAGTTTATTTTGCAGTGGGTCTCAAGCCGCGGTTGTAAATTAGTGTTATTGGCTGGTCCTATATAGTTTTCAGTCTTCGTCGTCGTCTCGTGTCGGTTGAAGGTGCCCAAACGGCGAGCACACAACGTTTACCAGCGAGGGTAGTATGTGCGTGTGTGTGCGCTCGCCTTCAGTGAGTGTATGGTTGTGGCTGTGTCGTCCGAGCTATTTCGTGGTTGCGATTAGGCGTTAAATGCGGACATATATAAACAAAGCGTCGTTGTTTCGTGGTGGTCCGCTGGGTGTAAACAGTGCGGACGCGACCCGATCTCGCCCGACATGTTTGACACTTGGTAGCGTCTGGCTGATCGCGTTGCGGTAGATAGCTCATCGAAGGTCGCGAAGTGTCCAGCTGACGTGCGGCACGAGGTGTCCTCATCGCCTCGTTGCACCTCAGGTCTGGGCATGCTGGGGCATTACTCGGAGGCCCGCGCCTACGTGAATCGAGACGAGGAGGCGCAGCAGCATGCCGACGTATTCCTCGACTTTGACGACGATCCCGTCAGCAAGGAGGCCATTCAACATGACTGGAGTGGCATGCTGTTCTCCCAGGAGGAGAATCCCTTTGTCGACGAGGACAACGATTTTATCCTCATCGCCGAGTGCAACGAAGTCCATGGACCGATGCCACTCGTGAGCGTCACCCTGGTTTATTGTTTGCTTTCGGCTTTTATCTTTGCTGTAAATGCCCGTACAATTTCGACTTGAAATGGGAAATGCCTTTTGTTTCGTTTTACCTTTAATACGAAATTGACGTGAAAAAACTGCTTTCACGGTTTCATTGAACATGAGCAATTAAGAACAAAGTTGTTGCTGACGAATATTTGCTTGCACACTAATAGGGCCAAAGTATTCTACTGGGCATTCATGACCAATATATCACATAAGCTTTTGACACTGATATAGATAGCTTGCACCTGACTTTACGGGTCTAAAGGAGGTGAGCCGCGCATAGCTTAATTAGTGCAGGCCAAAACAAGTTTCAAGATATGGATTTTAGAAATGCGTGCATTCTGGCAGTACTGGCTAGTCAGCATGGCGGCTACTGTAATGTTGGTGCAGGCTTTGTATACTGTCGGGTACAAAAATATCCAGGATGAGCCTGTAGCAGCTGAAGTGCAAAGCTGTGGCTCAATACTACACATGTGAAAGTTGTGAAAGTCAGACTCTCGTTCTCTGGTGTGTGCTATTTAAACCAAGTGTTCATGCCACACAGTGCATCTCTACGCCTAGATCAGTATTTGCATGTTGTTCCCAATAGTATGTGAAGAGATTAAGTTCAGTGTAAAGCATGTTTATATTGATAGGACCAGGTATTCTATGACCGACTTTTCTGTTCCTAATTAAATTCCCATACCTCTCTATTCCAAGAAAAATAGAGAATCGTCAAGGGAGGATCGAGTACCCTTAGCATTCACTGTATACTTCTCTGCACAGTGAGCAACGATGATTCTGTGAAAGGCTGGTTCATTAGCTAAAGCTTGTAAACTGTTTCTGACGGATACTAACAATGCTCGGAGTGTTATGAAAAGATGTGTTTGGCCTAAAGCGGTTATTTTTAGAATGGCGTATGAATAAGTTGGCAAAGCATTTTTTTTTTCTTTGTTCACTGTGTCAGCACGTAGGCTTATTACTCTGGTGCGTACGCGGGGCACAACTAGAGAGCTTTGGAACTTAATGTTCATATGTGGCAGTCTGTACAATGTTCAAAATTCCTGTCAATGTTTTAATTACCTTATATCGGAAGTATGTCATCTCCTTTGAATTGAGTGTGGTAGAGAGCAGTAGACATTCATAACCCAACATACACTTCGTCTGTGATAACGCTATTTATCATCTGCCTGCAATGCTGTGCATGGGAAAGATAACACCACTTGATAGTCTTTAGTGTCATGTCAACCGAGTATTCATTTCATCTCAGTGCTGCATGTCTTGCTTCTTGAAGATGCACAGCGATAGTTGCTATCAGATGTTTGACAAATGTGGTGATATTTCCGCAACAATTACTCAAGAGTCTTATGACTCTCCATGCCATACATTTTATGCGCCACTGCAAGTGGCTCATAGGTTCTTGAAATAAGCAGTTGGCTGATCTGGCCGCTACTATTTTTTTATTATCACTATTGATTTTTTTTTCTTAGTAATGAGTACACATACAGCTGTGTGCCTACTGCTATGTTAGGTACTGCAAATGTTGTCTCCAGTTTTTATATGCGCTTTGGAAATTTTGTACCTTTTTAGTCTGATGCATCCATCCCGCTCTCTTTTCCCTGCAGATCACCATACCTCACAACATAGGAGACAGGTTGGAAGGCATAGACATCAACTCATTAGTAATCAGCATACTCTCCGTCGACTATCAGCAAGTAGGAGCGTGAGTATCTCACCTGAAAGGAAAAGAAGCAAAGATACGCTGCAGGTTACAAATTATACCTCTCAATTTCTCATATTGTTTGTTTGATTTGTCTCGACATGGTTGAAGAAGAACTCCGGAGGATTTTCGAACATTTTGAGTTGACAGTCATATTTTATTTTTCGTACCTCCCTCTCTTAGTTCCTATTCGAAATAATGAGAAAAATGATAATGAAACACCAAAAACTGGGAAACAAGCTGGCTTTCGACCAACACATGATGTCAGTGATACTGTTATGAAGCCTGTAATGTTTCCATTGAATGGCTAAACTCGCAACTGTAAGAGACAACTTTAATCACTATTTGTCAGCTAATCGCCAAAAGCAAGCTGAAAATTTTTTCCTTCAGCAAACGCAGAGTGCATATTAATGAGCGGGCAGCTGGTGACCTCACATGCAGGTTTGCCTGTAGAAATGATCCTAATTGAGGCCACGGAATCGAAAAATTTTTAAATCAAATTGCGCATTAGCAAAACACTGCCTGACTATAAAATTTAGCACCAAGGATCAGAACCCTGATTAGAACCTACTGTAAAAGTTTCGTTAAAATGCCTGGATGTCAAAGACTCCTGAGTCGCCTTTTTAATGTGGCTCTAAATACTAGCAAAATGGAAACTATGAACAAAATACACTGGTGATATTGTGTTCATTTGCACCATAACAAAACAGCAGGTGCGCTCTGTACTGTTTTACAAAGAAAGCACTATGTACAGTCGGGGACAAAAGTCTCCGGACCACGTGTTCCTCAAACGAAGCTTATAGCTCTACTATCAGAGAGCGGCTGGATACCGCACTTGTGGAGATGAAAGAACAAAAATTTAAATTTTACCTCCACAAGTGTGGCCTCCAGCCGCCGACTAATACCAGAGCTATCGGCTTCGTTAGAGGAACACGTGGTCCGGAGACTTTTGTCCCTGACTGTACAGCGTCTTGAGGGCACAATTTGAGGTTTTCATTTTTACTCTTGCCTAGTGTCTCTGAAACAGCAAGTGTTAAGACAGAGCACAGTTTGTACTGTTTGTTTTCTGGTGATTGCTTTGTGTCCTAAACTCTAGAGAATGTCTTGAAAACAGCTATCCCATCCTAATGCCTTGTCTCAATATTTCAGCTCTTCAACATTTCCAAAGCTAGACAGCCAAATCTTGATGCCAAGTATACGAGATGATCTGCACATTTTTGTCAACTACTCAGTCATGCTGGATCCGAAGGCAAGGGGTTTTGTTCGGCCCATGTGCATTGCCTACGCATCATCCGACAAAGGGTATGGCTTACTTGTAGACTATTTCTTGCTTAAAACTGGCACTAATTGACGCCATGCTGTTGGAAGCTTCGCCGTATTTTGCACCTTAAAAATGTTCACTCTTGTGCTTTGTATACTCATCAGAAAATACATTATTGTATTTGGTCTATGCGAATAAGTTCCACTGCGCATTATTCAGTGATGTCTCTGTGAACTTTTCTCCAGGAAACTGGTGAAGAACGCACCCTACATTCGGTCTGCTCTCATTGAGGTAATACTGTGGACTTGACATGTCGTTCTTGCACTTTTTTCGTGTGTTGTCACACTGAATTTGTTCAATTCCTGCTTTTTCTGTGCTGACCTGCAGGCATCTTTAGCACTCAAATTGTTCAACATCAAGTATTTCGTACAAGGGATCAAGAATCTTCTCAAGGATGTCAAGCACACTAGGAGAAGTATGTAATTGTTTCTGATGTGTTTGTTTTTTTTCTTGTAGTTCAAGCTGACGATTGCACTTGTGGTGAATAGTGCATAATTATAACTTATGCCGGCTCAGACACGAGCAACCCTATTTAACTTTGCTGTGAAGCTCTGTTGTTGTCACCACCTGTCATCAGGGCCACACGACATTAGTGAAAAGTGGGGCATCAGCTTTCACATGATCAATGTGCAGAGATTAAATTTGTTATATTTTGACTAATCATTGTGTACTTCATGTGTGCTGATTTCACTGTGTGCGCACAAGTGAAATCTCCTTTGTTTATTTGGATGTCAACAAATGTTTATTTTCACAGCTTGTCATCTGCCTGCAGGCTGGTATTAAGATCTCTAACGCTGAGCAGTTAATAGCAGCCATTTCTTTTAGGTTAACAACGCCTTGTTGCTGTGAGAACCATTCACATATTTTCGGACTGCAAAAACGCACCTTAGAAATGCCTCTGCAATGCCTCTGCAAACACATCAGCTTACTTGACATAGTCGGATGGGAAGCGTAACTGAATAAAAGGAAATAATTCTTATTAAAACAGGGGATGAGCGTGATCTGTGGGTAGGTCTCCTTTTTCAGGCTAATGTAAACGTAGTGGAATTTCTCAGATTCCTCTGGTGAGTCTGAAGTATCGCATGTCAAGAAAATGTCCCAGGTTTGGGAAAATTTAGGCATAATTGTTATATGGAAAGCCCTAATTATGTGATGGAAGGTTGGGCATGTCGCACAACGTGTGTTGACTGTGAGAAGTGGCTGGAAACAAGTGGTCTGGCAAATTTCAGTTGCCTAACGCTTTCCGTCATAACATAAGTGTTTTATTATTGTGTGACTTGTGAACAAGCAGCATTCTTGTATGATGCTTTAGGGTAACATAACTGGTACTGCATTAAACCTTAGCGATGGGCAAAAGTATTAGCATTCTTCCCTCCTTGCTTACTTCAGTCTGTCGTGTTCTCCTTTATTTCCACCTGTGCTTTGAGAGAATTTTATTGTGAATGAATAAAATTGTTCTTCTGTTGTGTATCAACAGCAAGCATTGGATGTGGTCAGCGCATGGATACGTTGAATGGGGTGGCCATCTCGGAGGCCAGCTTTCATGAGTCACTTAACAAGTACGAAGATGTGCTGGAGTGTACGCTGCAGGAGATAGAGGACTCCCTGGCTGCCAACTGCCCCTTTGATGCAAGTCTAGCCTTCAATTTTTTACTGACTTATAAGCACGGCGTTACGCTACAGAACGTGAAATGCCTTGAGTAACATTTTTTTTTCATTTCTCAGTAAAGGAGGAGAATCAGTTAATACAAAAAATTTTCTTGACTGTCAGGTGTGCTCATAAATGCTTGCTTGTCCCCTTTATTGAGGCAAATTTGAAAGGAGTTGCAGCAGCAGCTCAAAAAGATTTTATGTATGCTAACGTTGCCAGATGCACATTGCTTGCTTTTGCCTTGCTTTCTGGTGGGTCGCAGTATCACCTTTTTGTTCCAATGCGAATTTGGGGTGTGATGACACATTTCTTTTGTGCCCGAATGCTTGCATCGTTAGACCTGCTGCAATAGCCATCTGCTTAGCCAGAAAGTATGGTGAAGCATGCATGTAGTGATCAATTTCGAGCCACAGCAATTCTGTGTTTAGGAATTGCTGGCAGTGATTGTAACCTTTCCTGTTTATGAGTTTCCTTTTTGTTTTCTTTGCATAAGGGCACATATTCACATCACAGATACTTCACTTTCTAGTTCCTTGTGCTTAGTCTATCTGTATCCTCCTTGTGACGGCACTGCATTGTTCGAAAAGCCGGAAAACGTTAGCTCTTTGTTGGCATTCAAGAATAGCCATTTTGTTTTGTTCACTGTGAGACAGGACACTCAATGCATTAAACATTAATTGCAGTTGTGTAGCTGCAGCACTGTATCTTAAGCTAGCAAAGTACAAGCTAGCAAAGTGCAAAGTAAATTTTGTTATACTATTACTCGTGATGAAAGAAGACTAATATGGATCAGTTCTATACTGAGGCATGTTTGAATTGCACACAGTGGATAGCTGTTGTGTAAAGTATTGTCATCTTTCACAACCAAATTCACTTGGAAAGTGCTATGGAAGTTTCAGCCCGTTGCAGGATGGCGTGGATTCAGTTGAAACAGGCTGGTGTTCATAAAAATAAAATGAAGAATGATGGCCTCAGGTCGCACTTTATCGCTGATCCCGTGTGGCTTTATTGTGACCAAGAGCTTGCTTTTTGTTGTAATTCCTTGAACAAGAATACAACAACGTTGAACCTTATCCTCAGGATATTTTTGAGCTGCAACTGGACATGACTTCTCTGTGAAAGCCTTTTTTTGTAGCCATAGTGGAGATACATCTTGAAGAGAAAACTTATTCGGATATGTTTGTTGGTTCTTAGCAAAATTTGCTAAATTATTTTTTCGTGCATGTTCCAACTGGGCTTCAGTGTAGGCACTCCTTTCACTGAATTTTTGTAAGTTTGCGTGAGAGAATTTTTTTTGTGCAGACAACTTACTTCATCATCGTCATTTACTGTTAACTACAGTAAACTCTCAGTTGTACGAACTCCGGTTTATCGAATATTTCAGAATAACGAACTTTTTAAAAAGCCCCGGCAGTTTTCTTATAGATTCTATGTGCAAATGTTTCACTTAAACGAATTTCGGAATAGTGAATATTTCAGTTTAACGAACTCGCTCAGAGGACCCAGGCTTATTTTTCCGATCAGTTCAACGAAGTTTTGAGCCCTCCACTGCAGGCGCAACCGATGCCCGCCCTCATGACAGAGATCTGTCATCAGCTGGAGGTCGATAGCAATAGTACTTCGTTTGAAGACTATGCACTGTGTGACAGTGCACTGATTAGCTGTGCTGGATAGACTGAACTGGAGATTGTTTCCAGTGTTTGTCCAGAGGAAGACGAGTGCGATGAAGAGGAGGCAACTGCAGAGCCAGTTTCAAGCCCTATATAACTCTAGCTGAGGTTGTAGGGTGCATCGGAAAGTTCAGAGACTTTGTGTCTCAACAGCAAGCTGTGCCAGAAGAAGTTTACAAAAACATTGACTCTTTCTAAGTTTTGTAACTTCTTGTGCTCTAAATGTACAAGTACAGAAGAAGATTAATGATTTTTTTTCAAAGTGAGAAAGGCAGCGTTTTAACTGCTATGCACCTTGTATAAGTTACGTATAAATTCAATTTCACACTTTTGACACTATGGATGCCATGTCTTAAGTTAGTCTAGTGAATATTCAGTTTAGTGAACTTTCAGTTAAGTGAACTATTTCCTTCGGTCCCTTGAAGTTCACTCAAGTGAGAGTTCACTGTACCATGATAGTGCAGTACAGGGGATGGTGGGGGAAAGAACAAAAGGTGATCACAGGGCACCATAAATAAAATACGCAGATATAAATATATTAACAGCAGACACAAGTAACTCATAGTTCTGTGCATTATGGGATTCTTAACATGTGTGTCCTTTGATCCTTTGCTGCACAGGCTGACCACGCTCGTAGCATTAAGCACCAGGCCAAGGACTTGATCCGTCACCTTCAAAGTCTGCCAAGGCTCAGCCCTGAGCTGGAGCGTTTCCTCCAGTTTGCCACCCAGAAGACAGCTACTCATGAGGTCAGCCTGGCTGTGTGACCTTTGTCTAGCTGATATAGTGGCCCGTTCCAACTAGGCTTTGACCCTTCAACATCCTGACCTTTCACACCCTTGACAGGCAGGTTTCATAAAGATTGGTTTCACTGTGGTTGCCACTGCAGGTACGGTTGGCAACACAGAGGCTTAAAGTCTTGGTGTTAAATTGGGCTTTTATAGCAGTGAAACACCAGAAACGTCACTGTAGCTAATTTATATTCAAGAAACCACCTGTTCGTATTGGCATTGCATAATGCTGCTTGCCTTGTATAACGCAGCCTTGCGCTTTGCCTTGGGTATGCACACAATGTAAGGAAATGGCTTTGTCTAGCATGAAAACAGATAGTGGGGTCACTATGGCAGCTGAGCCTTATCAAAAGCTTATCAGGGAAGCAGCTGACACAGTAGGTTTGTGTCTTGTACGATAAGAGAGGACCCGTTATCAAGCAATGTGTGCACACTTATGTAGTTGTGTGACCATGATATTGCGCCGTGGCGGCTCGATATACGTGTCTCTGTTCACGGCTCAAGTGCGAAGGTATTACTGGGGTTCTTTGATGTGTTCCCACTGGTCAACATCTGTGTAATATTAAGGGGAAGCTTTGTGCACCGTTAAGAGTGACCACTTCAGAGAGCTAACTTCAATTTCGGCGCACAGCTTTCTCTTTGTATGCACACATTCAATACACACATGCACTGGGCAGCCCTCAGAAGTCAGTTCTTTTGTTGTTGTATAGAACACACATAAAAGCACTTCAAAGGTATGGAAATTTTTTTCTAAACTAGCATTCTTTTTGTGGCAATATCAGTATTCTTTGTTACTTAATTCCATTTCACTCTGTGTTAAACTCTGTCAAACTTTTCTCTTTTTTTTTTTGTAATTCTTCGAGTGCAACAATACCTTGCTATGTGTTAGGGCCTTGTGACAGCGCCTTACTTCCCCCTCTATTGGCACTGGCATGTTTCATAGTGACCATTTCTGTCCCTGTATAAGACATCAGAAGAATTTACGACCTGTGAAAGAAGAAAAGCTAGCCAAGGGCCATGGCATTAAAGCTGCAGCTCACTTTTTGTTCAGAAGCAGTTAAGAGATGAGTATTCTTGACAGTGGAAGCGCTTTTCTTTGGATCGTGCTGTCAATGTATCCTTTCTAAGAAACTTTAAGGTCTTGTTTGATCTTTTTTGATGTCCCTTAATGACCAGTTTTGTTGCTAGTGTACAGATCTCCAACCTTGTTGCTGACAGCATGGGTGTAGTAGTAACCGAGGTTTCATGGAAACATTGTGTAGCTTTGAAGTATTGCTTATCTTGTTTCGTGCACACTTTTTCACCTTCTTGCTTCCCCTCTAGCCCAGAGAGCTGAAGATACCGTTTCAAAGGGACTATGAGCAGGGGCTGGTTCCCTTGAGAGACATCTGGAAGAAAGGCTTCGTTCTTTGCATCTACTGGCTGTATGTCACATACAAGGTGACTATGTTTCAGACATTTTGTCGCTTTGGGACTGACGTTTGTTATAACATTACCAAAGTTGTTTTAATCATGTGATTTCTGTTTTGCATCTCATCTGTTATAGCTTACTTTTTTTTGTGGGGACAGCATTCTGCTCTCGCTAGTTCTTTTCCTTAATACTGTGTGACACACACAGTCACATCAGTTCTCTCGTCTGGAAGTATTGCTATGGTAGCTGCAATGACAGCGCCCTGGCCAGTACATAGAGTTCGCTGTAGTTGTGCTTTATTAGTAATCTGCAATGCAGAGTTCATGTTACTTGTATCTATGAATAAATAACGTTGGAAAGTGTGTGTAGCGTTTGGCTGCAATGGTTGACCTGTCTTTAAGATTGAATCATGGAAGGGGAAGGAATTATAAGTTTGGATATATTTTTATTGTGTGGTTCCTTTACTTCTTCTACCTTCTTTTTTATGTGTCTCTGCTTTACATGCTCCCTTGGTAGTCTTTGCTGCTGAAAACTGCCTTAACAGATTTCTACCTAATGACCTAAAAAGTATTTTGCTTTATATGTGGACACAAATGAGCTTGAAGGTAAAAACAAGCTTCCTTGGAGTGAGAGCTCAAAATAAACTTGTAGTTCCATGGTAATGCATAAAGATGTCTAATATTTTCTGCTGTATACCAAAGCTGCACAGCAATAAACTCGTAGTGAAGTTCTGCAGATAGTATTGCAGTGAAGTGAATCCCATGAGCATCTCACCATTTATTGCATTGGAAGGTGCAGGCTCATGGGGATTACTAACTTCCGGATCCTGTGAATGTGCTCTTCATGTCACATTCTGTACTTCTTGTTTGTAACTTGAATTTTCTGTGATGTTACTCTCAATCTATTCTGCACGAGGATATCTTAAGTGCGTGTAAATGGACTTAGTAAGTGTAATTAGTTTCGCTAGAACGTGCAATTGCTTCTGTATTTACAAAGCTGCTCATTCTTCAGTCTGCTGCTTTTTCATTAGTCTACTCTGCCATTTGCACAGCTTTGTACAGCCTTGCAGATATTTGTATGTGTGCTGTCATTTTCTAGTTTTTCAGAAGGAGAGCAGAGAGTGTTGCCATCTGCCTGCAGCAGGAAAAGCCGCGTAAGTGTGCCACAGCTGATGTTTTGTATCCTTATCTTAGTTTGGTGTAAGCTTTGACAGGGAATTGATGCTTGCAAACACTTGGCTTGCAGTGTCTTCATTACGTTACGGAGCCTGCCTAAGGTCAGCAGACTCCACGAGGTAAGAGAGAGTTCTTGCCTTTCTGTTTTCTTGTCACAAAAATCTACTTGTTGCCAGCCTTTGGACTCCTTTCACTGCTGCGTGTTAGCACACTCTTGACAAAAGCACAGTGTGACTAAAGTCATCTAGCTGTGACCCATCGGTACAACTTTTGTTTCCCTAACGGTGTTGTTACAGCTTTCTGGGTCATCCTGTGTGACGCTTGCAAGAATATGTCAGTAAATGCAGGCACTGTTCATGTGTGCGTCCACATGATCAGCTTTCCATGTTCATATTGATTTATTTTGTCATGCTGAAAGGAATGATAGTAGCTGTACACTTACTATATTTGTTTCCTGTGATTTGCACTAAGGTTTGGGATTTGTTGCTTGTTGGGAAGTGTTAACATTTCATGCAGATGACATTAAATTCACAGATGACTACCTTCATATTTTTTTTTTTTTGCGATTCTTCAGTCAGAAAAACAAAAAACATAGTGCCTAAAGCTTGAGCCCCTGTGGTCTCTTATTTGCCCTCATTTTAATTCAGCATGAAGTGATGGTTTGTAGTTTATGAGCGTTTAACGTCCCAAAGCAACTCGGGCTATGGGGACGCCGTAGTGAAGGGCTCCGGAAATTTTGACCACAGTTCTTAATGAACGTGCACTGATGTCGCACAGTACACGGGCCTATAGAATTTCACCTCCATCGAAACTCCACCGCCGTGGCCTGTATCGAAACCACGTCTTTCGGGCCAGCAGCCGAGTGCCATAACCACTGAGCCACTGCTGCAGGTAGTGAGTTAAGGTTCAATGCAAGTTTGCTGTATTTTGTGGCTGCATACCTGTTTCATTGTCAATCTCTTACCTTATGGTGAAAGTAGTTTTTTTTTGACAGAGTAGCAGGCTCTTTGTTCTGGTCATTCGTCTTTTCATAATTTGGTCATTTCATAAATTTGGTGTTCTTCCAATTTCAGGCCCTTGCCTCCTAATCTCGTCTCAAATGGCAATGTGTCATCCCATGACAAGTGCTCAAGGTCTAGTCAACCAATGTGTGTAAGTGCTGCCGTACTTATATATAGAAGAGGCAACCGTTTTTGATTTGCGAAGCAATCGGATCTGTTCTGTATAGGCACAGTGGTGGTAAACACGGCACTCTGTTAAGAAGTTAGGGGTTCTCTCTCCCTCTCCTCTGCCAGATCTACTACCGCCTTGCCCATCCTGAGCGTCTCCCATTTGACAAGGCAGCCAGTGGTGTGTGGGATGTGGACAGTGGATTTCTTGACTGCTTCTCCCATCTGCACCTCGACAAAGTGTAAGAATGCACTTATTTTTTTTAAATCGTGCCATACAGTGTGTGTCTAGCGTAGTTTCAGTTTAAGATTTTATTCAAAGTCTTAAAGGAACTATGCAATAAATTAATTGAGATTACGTGAAGCAGACGAGAGATAGGTATTCCATCGCTCGTCAGCCACACGCAAGAATTTTTGAGCTAGCATCAGTAGCAACGTAGTTATAGACGATTAAAAATTACGCTTCTCCTCTCCCCCTCAACTCGTACACGCGGGACACCAGAAAAAAAATAAAGAAAATAGCTCTGGGACTGGGCCGCGCCCATGAATACGTGATTCGCTGACGTTCGTTTGCGACTTCTGGTTGTTGCACCAAGCACCCCAGCAGCAGCGTTGGCAGCGTCTCTCCGGTCTCTCTTCGCCTTCCTAGATTGTTTCCTTGCTTGTCACTGCGACAAAGGCAGTGCGAGTGGCTCCTGAACTCCCGACAGAAAGACGTGGCAGAGGTAAATTGAAACCATATGCGCGAAGGCAATGCCTAGCTGGCTTGCGCTTGCCCGAGGGGGTCGCGCGGCGGCAAGAGCAGACGATTTTCACCCCTTCCGGAAGTGTCCCCGTGACAACGTGGCTGCCGTGGCTCCAGCGAATGACAGCTTGTGGTGGGCTGCCGACGTCACAGGACTAGTGACGCCTATTTTCCCGATTTCAGTTTCAAAATCAGTCACTACGAAAACACCAAGCGGCCCGCGAATTGTAAAAAACACGGTTTTTAAAAATTCATAATAAATTGCTGGCTCAGTTCCGAAGACTCACACTTGGTCTGAATGCTTCTTAGCATCATTTCTAAGCACTGAAAACATTTACAAGCGACTTTTAATTCGTTGCATAATCCCTTTAAGTGAAGTTTTTAATGAAAGTCTTTCTTGCTAGTTTTGTGCAAGCTTGTTAGTGCAATCTTCCAAGGTATTCTTAAGTTATGAATTCACTAAGCAAGGTTCCTAAAAAGGCCTCAGCATGTAGCAATTGTGACATAGCATGTTGTTACACAGCATAGCATAGTAAGCATTATACAATAGAACATCACTTACAGTGTCCCATTGACTGAGCTATCCATAGCTGTTATACTTGTAACTTGACATTTACGAGGTTACATTGTCTTCCTGCCTTCTTTGGCATTAGTTACTTTGGTCAATTTCATTAAATTCCTTTTGTCATCACTTTGGTTGGCATATTGGTTGCATATATACTCAAAAAACATATCACTCAAGACTCCAGTTTCATCAGTGTTAACCATTTTTAAACAAATTGGTACATTAAAGTCATGGCATCAGACGTTGAAATGATCATGTAGCTCTTCATGTGGTGAAAGGAGCCTTGGATAAGTGGGCAGGGAATTGAATTATGGGTCAGTAAGGCTGACCATCCTGCTAGAGATAATAATAAAGTGCTGCGCAGCTTATAGCCCAAGTACTGTCAGAATTGGGTAAAGCTGTTCACTAGGAAATGTTATTGGCTCCAGATACGTGGGGTGTTATAGTTTATGGAGTTTAACGTCCCAAGCGACACATCGGATGCGAGGGACACTGTAGTGGAGGGCTTCAGATTAATTTCACTCACCTGGGGTTCATTAATGCGCACTGACATCGCAAATACATGGACGGACGCCTTGTGTTTGTCCTTCATAGAAACATCGCCACTGTGCCCTGAATTAAATCCACATCTTCGGGCTCAGCTGTTCAGCATTCTAACCACTGAGCCACCGGGACATGGCAGTTCGAGATAAAAAACGGGCAGCTGGCGATTTTCAGTTACAGCCACCACATGTTACTAGCTCCTAAGAAGTGTGGAACTGTCTATGGTATGGGGTGCTCTTGCCCGTGTATGCATGTGTCTTTCACTTCGCAGTGCACTTGAAAGAGGGAAGGAGAATGGAGACGTTCACCGGTCCATAGCAAGCATGCCACTGCCTGAGGAGCTGTGTTGTAAGTGTCCACTACAGTGGGTCTCTTTTCTACAAGTTGTTCAGAGATAACAGTTTTCAGTGCAGCTGCTCTGTACCCGGTCCTGTAACTTTTATACGGTACTGCTGAAGCCATACCATTCTCTTTGCCAAAATACAGTACAGCATATAGCAGACTCAGTGTACCATTTTGGTTCAATGATGTAATGAGCCACTTCCACCTCTTCTGTACAGGAAAAATGAGAGAACTGATAATTCATATACGTCATACACCGGAGATCATGCAATACTTGAGGCACTAAGTGTCTGAATTCTTGTATCCATCTGCTGAGCACATCTTATAAACAGTTCGTGGTTGTCTTCAGCAGTTGAATTTTATTGAGTCAAGATATTATTAATTGGATGGCACTCTGGAAGCATTCTATACATTTTTTGATGAATCACATTGTCTGGTACCGGAATTCCTCTGTCACCTCTTCCTTTCCTGTGAGGAACTTTTCTTACCTTTTATTATAGGCATTGAACAGTGTGGCTCTCTAAATTTAATGCAGTGTCTTGTTTACAAAACTGTTGTTCGAATTTGAGTGTAATATGTTATCACAAGTTCATGGCTGCTTGCATCACAAGAGACATGGGGGCTTAAGGCAACACAACCTTGGATGTGGTGTTTGGGGGAGGTTCCTATCCATGCAGTAAATTTCATGAACTTTCTTCTTAAAAAAAAAAAAGAAAGGAAAAGGCCTGTGTGGATTTTAGAGTATGCCCCTTTAGGGTGTCCCCCTTTGTCAAGAAAGGACATGTCTTACATTGCATGAAATGCTGCATGGTCCACAGTATTTGACAGGGTCTTATACGGGCATTTTATTCCTAGGCAGGTTTGAAGCTGAGAGCAGAAGAATCGGTGGGTCTGGTAAGTCGTGCACTGTTTTCATGGTTTCCTTTATTTGAACGAAGAGAACAAACTTCTCGGCAAATAATTTGATATGCAGAAAAAGTCCTCTCTCTCACGGAGACCCATGGGAAGACGAAAACTTCAGGTATGCTTTGGTTGCTATGATGCTGACTCTGTAGTGAATGTAATGTGATGACTTCATGTTGATGCATGTTTGCAGTTTAGCATTGGCATTAGAAGGACTAGGTTGGTTGTCTGTGGGGCTTTGATCAGATCATTTGGGCGTGCATGAACTAAATGTAAAATTCTCTGTTTTTGATTTGATCTGATTGTTTGGTATTTGAGATCTTCTGTTACTCATCAGAAGTGAATATTGTAATGTGTCTGGAAGGCTAGCTTTTAGTAGGTTTACTATTATCTAGTCATTTTATTATTATTTGTAATTATTTATGTATTGCCAAGCAAATAAATATTTTCCTTGCATTTGAGGTGCTTTTTTTTTTCATTTTTCGAGTTCTGTTTTAAAACTTCAGTGCATTGTTTCCTTTTGTACGTAATGGCTTTGCACTTTTTAAAAATATATAGTTCTTTTAATGTTTTAATTATTGGGCCATGTAGCCTGTTCTTATGCACCAGAAGCATTCAAAACATTTGCATTGAAATTATCCAAAGATATTTTATTAATTTATTTTACCCTCAGAGTACATAGTACATTAGAGAGGGAATAGGCATAAACAAAACAAAAGCAAAAAGCAAATTATGCAAAAAAAAATTTAGCTAAAAAGTCATAATTGCATTTTTTTCCAATTCACTTTGAACCAAGAAACCACTATTCACTCAGGCCCGATTGTGCCACATCACATCATGAATAGAGAGTTAGCGGAAAAATGTTTCCCATTGGCACTCGGGTGCTGCAGACAGTGTAGGCTTGTAGCACCGTCTTGTGGTCAAATGCTACTGCTCCTTATACTGAGGTAAGTGTTACGCAAGGCAGTTTGTAGTTGTCAGGTGGACCAATGTGGCGTAAAATCTAGGCTTTGAAATGGTGGTGGGAAAGCATGCTAACTTTGCTGCTGCGCTGCTTCCTTTCTAGCAGCATCATGGAGGTTTTGGCATATCAGGCAAAGCAGCCCCAAAGGTAGATACAAAACTCTGCTATCAATTTTAACATTCACATTTCTTGGAGTACTTTAAAATAGTTGCAGGATACCAGAATATAGCGTCCCTTTTTTCTCTTGCATTTATGTTTTGCTCTTCCCTACCGTGATAATGAACAAAAAGACCATAACTAGTTGTTCCTGAATCTAGCTGTTTCACCTTTTGAGGTGCTGCATACAAAGTTGTGTACTATCACGATGGAAAGAAATACGAACAGAGCGGAGCCTAGCAGCTCTGCTGTTCGCATTTCTTTTAAACACTCCTTAACTCCGGTTTGTAAGGAAAAGATGCTAGAGTTGTCCGTGATGCATTCTAGGACGACTCTAACGTCTTTTTCTTACCACCCAGGTAAAAGCACCACCAAAAAAAATTTAAACAGCGGAGCGCTTAGGCGCCAC
Organism: Amblyomma mixtum; assembly: GCF_055824585.1. NCBI lineage: Eukaryota > Metazoa > Arthropoda > Arachnida > Ixodida > Ixodidae > Amblyomma > Amblyomma mixtum. Next base: position 71,612,586 of record NC_143013.1, read on the forward strand.
TTTGTTTGCATTTCCATCAAGATAGTACATACATGCAGACACCGCTCTAAAATGCTCACATGCACATCGTACGCATTTGTTTACGTCCCGTTAATGGTGATTAGGAAACCCAAAATATTTTCTACTTGTTTGTTGAACACAGAAAGGCGACAAAAATGAATAGACACGTAAATGTTTAACTACTGTTAATCATGACATATATCATGGCAGCAGTACCATGCATCATCATGCATTTTTGTTTCAGGAGGAGTGAGCACTTTTCTTTTGTACCTAATATGCGTTCGTGTGTATCAGCTAGCAAACGCAGTTGGTAATATTTCTCATGACAGTAAGCTTGGCAGCACATAGTTTGACAACGGAAATTTATAGCCTGTAATAGTTGTTGTTAGGTTTCCACGGTCATGCTCATCTTTGAAAAGAAACTAAAATGCATAATTCCTCGAGGGCTTATTTGACGAAACCTAGTTATATCGTTGTTGTAGTTTCCAGCATTTATATACAGAATATTAATAGTTGCTGTTTCTGATAGCAAAATTAATTTATTTCTTTTCTTAAGGCCTGCATAGACCAGCAGCAATTTTTTTTTGTTTTTTTAGAAGTGCCAAGAGGCATCTGAAAGAGTCATGCACGGGCAGTGAAAATGTCGTGCAAAAGTTCCAGGATTTCCTCACTAGGGGCCCTTCATTGCAAAAATGCAAAAACATTGAGAGATTTAATGAGCAAGAGATCATGAGAGGATAGATAAATTTCGGAAATTTTGGCAACTTTCAAATGTCTAAGGACAACAAAACATTGGGAAAATATGCAGACACATGCAGTAAATCTAGTGCAACATTCAAAACTGCTCCATCTCTTGCCAATGCAGCATTGCGACCACAGGTATATTTGGCTGTTTTGCCATTAGGCTTAGCTTTTGCATGAGTATCTCTCAGCAGGCCTCCCGCGCCTTTTGCAGCTGACACTTTGACCCTTTCTTGCATTGACAAATTTGTTGTAAGTGACTGTTTCTGCAACGGTGTTAGCAATTGGTGCGGTTCTGTGGCCAGGAATGAAAATTATTCACATTTTTATGCCTTGTATGACAGATGGTACATGGGGAATTACAAGGTTAACTGGCTTTCTTGAGGCCTGCATAAACTGTTAAGGCATAAAAAATGCATCCTTTGAAAAAACAGACTGGCAAGGAGCATTTGAAAAGGCTGAAGAAAGGTATGGGAGGGGCACTTCAGATCTGTTAAAAGTAAAGGGCATTTCTAAAAAGGAACCATGTTCCCATGTCCTCTTCTGGCATGTCTTTTGTTACGGTAAGAAATAATAAAAAGAAGGGAGTAAGAAAAGTTAAAGGTGCAGTGAAGAAAAATCTGAACTCGTCTTTTTGCCGCCGGAACTCAATCTACACGTTCCGAGCATTCTTAGACACATCGATTTATTGCCCTGTGTGGCCGATTTCCCTAATTAAATCGAATTAACGTCCGGCTCCCGCCTTTTTTTAAAATTCTCCCCATATGGTGGGCGGAGTCGACCAACGCGTGGAGTGCTTTCACCCAGTCCCGTGGCGGCTTGCCACTCTGCCATTGGCGAAGTACTAATACGTAGTAATCCGTAGTAGCAAATAGTCTGCGCGTATTTTTATTTCTGCGGGCTTATTTTGCGGCTATATTATTTGCGAGTGAAACTATTTATTCACGGAAACCTAAAAAACAAAATAAAGCGAAAGCAAAGCCTCCACGGAGCTGGCTGAAAGGCACTCTGCATGTTGGTCGACTCCGCCCACTGTACGGGGAGAATTCAAAAAATGAAGGCGGGAACCGGACAGTAATTCGATTTAATTAGGGAAATCGGCCACACAGGGCAATAAGTCGGAAGTTTCTAAGAATGCTCGGAACATGTAAATTGATTTCCCGCGGCAAAAAGACGAGTTCAGATTCCTCTTTACTGCACCTTTAATGTTGTGCCACTAAGCACACTGCATAGCTCACAGTGTGCATGCTGCAATGCTTGAGTGGTGTTGTTCTGCTGATGGTTGCCTGTTTTGCTGTGCAAGCTGCATGTGTATTTATGTACTGCATGCTGCCTTTGCTGTCTTTGTTGCTGCTGCTTTGCGTGTAGAGACAGTGGGGCAGAGGTCTCCCAAAACACGGACGAGTTGGAAAGGTAGGTAGTTCTAACTCTTGAGATCTCCTCAGTTTCTTCCCTTTGGTTAGACATGAAGTGCTTTATCTGCATTTGTTGAAAATGTCAATCTGGTTCCACTTGCTGTCTTGTATTGGTTGCAAAATGGCCACCTTATATTTTAAGGTGGCCCCAGTTGCAGAATTTGTGGGTTAATAGGTCAGAATTAGTGGAATTAGTTGGCACACAGATGAATAATAAATATTGCATGCACCACAATCTAGCAGTTTACAAATGCAGCTCCTAATTATCTTCAGCCAATGCTAGTGTTTCCTTATCTCTAAACCATGTCTTGTACTGTGAGCATCTCTGAAGTACTGAAAGAGCCAGTCACACACCATCATTCTGAGGTCTATTTAATTTTTTTTAACCAAGTATAAGTTAATATGTTGCTCTCTTATTTAGTGAAGGAAGTCTGGTGGTGTTTTGTTTTTAGTTGGGAGAACTTGAGTGTTACTGACATTAAGGACATAAAGGGTGGCTGTGGATTAAGAAAAAAAAAAAGACAGTAAAGGGCTGACAAAGGGACATTGAACTTTTATGGACTGTATTTTTTTGCTTCAATTGAAAGCACCTTGTCTAAATAAAAAAATACCTGTCTGTGGTGCTAAGGAATTCAGCAGAACAACTTAAAGCGTAATTTTTTCATATGGTAGTCTCGTTTTCAAATTGGTAGGCAGCGTCTGCAAACCCTGACATCAGAGACATGATACGAAGTTAATTCAGTAACTCTATGCAACTCTGTCGACATGTTAACTGCTATGCCGCCTAGATAATGGGCAGCAGCAGTAACAAGCGGGACATTAACCAGGATGCTTAGATTCTGTTGAAAGAACTGTTGATGGCCCTTAAGGTTTTTTTGTTTTAAATGCTATCAGTAAAATAAAAGCAGTGATATCTATCACAGGCACCAGCAACCCCATTTGCCAGCAGCACCACTGGCAGTGACAGTAGCCTTCCTTTCTGAAAATGTTAGAAGAGTTGAGAAAGCATGATTAAACCGTGCAAAAAATGGTGACAGGTTGCAAGGAAACGAAATTAAGGCATCTGAAGTTCCTTCCTGCAAAAATGAAAACAATGATATTTGTTGCACTCAGTTGTGCCCCGCTGCGGTGGCTCAGTGGTTACGGCGCTCGGCTGCTGACCCGAAAGACGCGGGTTCGATCCCGGCCGCGGCGGCTGAATTTCGACGAAGGCGAAATTCTAGAGACCCCGTGTACTGTGCGATGTCAGTGCACGTTAAAGAACCCCAGGTGGTCGAAATTTCCGGAGCCCTTCACTGTGGCGTCTCTCATAGCCTGAGTTGCTTTGAGACGTTAAACCCCAATAAACCAACCACTCAGTCGTATTCATAAAGCGTATTAGTATATCAACTTCAGGGGATGTAGGCTGATTACTTGGAGAGCAGCAAAGTTTTAACGCAGCACGGTGCAACCGTCGGCTTTGTCTTGGCTTTCTTTGCCAATTTAAAATATAAGTTCTTTCCAAAACCTCAAGGTCTTCCCCTGCTGTTGTAGTCACAGAGAAAGGTTTACCAGAATCTGCCACTATTTTTATACTCTTCCCTGGCAGTATACACTTCCTGTAATGTAGAAGGTCGTTGTATTGCGCCTAAGCAGCCTCCTGATGAATTTGAAAGCTATTAGTCACATGGTACAACTGTTTCTCAAAAGGCGATGACTGCATTCCAATAGAAGTAAGATATGAAAACATTTTTTCTGGCATTTTAATGCGCATCTAAGATGTCGAGGGAATTAAAATTTATCCCAAATACTTTAGTGTGGCATGCCTTGTGGCCACTTCCCTGGCATTGGCTTTTAAAAGCTAGTTAATTGTTGGCACTTTTTTCTGCTAGTAACTGATTTGGCATTAAAAGATGTTAGATGAAGTCTTCGCGTGTCAGATCAGCCCTTTTTCTATTGCACTTGCTCTTGCAGGTTGTGAATGCGTGCTTTTACTTCTTTTGGGCTTCACTTTCACACTCTTAAAGACAAACTGAGCTTTTCGTTGGTAATGTTGTTTTTATGTGTTGTAGAAGACTGGCGGGGCAATCTTCCAAAGTATCTGTGGATGATCAAAACCGTGTAATGCAGTGTGACCACAACTTTTCGTAGCTGTTCGTCAGGGTTGTCTCCTACTCCACATATGCATGGAAGGAGAATTTCTGTGTGGGAGTAATCTTTCTCTTAAGATCGCCATACAGTGTAGAAATTGAAAGAATATATATTATACCCCTGTTTATACATCAGGCGCAATGCTGTGAAAGGTACAAAGTAGTCCGCATGAAAAAATAAAGGGAGGCATATTACTCCACTCACTTGTTTTGTGACTGAGTGGTCGAGGCACAAGAAAGCAGTAGCATGTCATCAGTAATAAGAGCACATTTAATCAAACTTGTGACAAATGTATCATGTAATAAGCCTGCAGGCAAAGTATTTATTTTTCACTTTTCACAAGGAACACAATACTTTTTGATCGCAGGTGTAGGCAGCGTAAACAACAGCGCTCTGACAGTGTTGTATCTGATGTATGAAACAGAGTATAGCAGAGTTTGTTTTGATGATGACCACAGCTTTATGTGGTGTATTGGCTATCATGACAGATAATAATGCTGTCACAATATCAGTGCAGTAAACCGTATTTAACCTGAAAATGCATGACTTTTCTCATATAATGCCTATCAGCTGCCCAGCCTGTCGGAGAGAGGTATTGGCAGTTTTGGGAACCATCTGACTCCAAGTAGTGGGTATGTGGTGCTCTGACTAAAGAACAAAACTGCTGTATATGCAGGAAATGGAAGTGTGCCTAAAGCATGTCTTGAGGAAATATGCAGGTGACTGTGTACGTCATGCACAACAGTTCTTCACAGTCTGGAAGGTCCTCATTGCCTGCTTTCTTTTTCTTTTTTCAGGACAGCTAATGCGGCAAAGGAGAAACAGTGGGAGCAGCACAAACAGCGAAGAGCCTGGTAAATGCCTCCTTGAACACTAATGTAGTGGCCTCACGTAGATGTGGCACATTTCCTGCACCAAGGCTTCATTTTGTTGGCCATGAGGTGGAAGCTACAGGATGTCAAGGTCATTGTCATGAAGATGCCGCACTGCTGCTGCTGATGATGATGATCATGACATGCACCTTCCACTTCAGAGCCAACAGACTGTAAGTCAAGGTACAGGAAATGTGCCACAGCTGTGTGACCTTCCTGTCAGCATCACGGTAATGATGCTGATGGTATCCTAGTGCTTGCAAATCAAAGGATAAGCTGTAGTCACGTGAGAGCTGACTAGCTTCTGCCCATCACTTAGCCAGCCATGAAACTGCGAGGCAGTAAAACAGTGTTTAGAATTTGCTTGCCAACTTGCTTGGGCTAGCTTTCCCTTGCATTCAAATGCCACAAATGGTGGGACAGAGTGTTGACATTTCAGAAGCTGTAGAAGTATGTATAGTAGCTCATCCTTTTCTTTTGTTCTGCTGCCCTGTTTTGTTGTGTGTAAATGCAGCTAACAAGCTTTTTCTCTTCTGTTTCATTCATCTTTTGTTTCTGCCGACTGTTGCCCTTAGAGAAGGTGCAGGAGCCAAAAGTATGCATGTGTAAGTAGGCAAAATTATCACACATTTGTTCGTGATAGTGTTAGCGTCTGGCATATCCACTTTTGTGAGCAAGTACAGTATTTGTTTTCTGCTTGGTTTTTCATATTGTTTTTCATGATTAGAATGTTGCGTTATTGGAATGTGAACCATGCATTCCTACCTCACAAGGAGGAAGAGGTGTCGTGTTAGACAGCTGTGGTGCATCTTTTCGGTTGTATGGGAAAGAAATGATCATTCATATGTTTTTGTCACCGATACTTTTTTTTTTTTTTTGTAAGCCATTAGATCAACTTTACTTTTTCACTTTGCATTCAGAACTTTAAAAAAAAGTTGCCTATCACTCTAAGGTACAACTTCCTGTTATTGCCGCGTACAAAAGTGCTGCACGCATGTGTGTTTCCGCACTGTTTTTGCATCGGCTGCTTTAATCGTTCTCAGTCCTCTTCTGTCGGAGCCTGGAAATCGCGTTTTAAGCTTCAGGTGACGAGGAAAATTGTGGATGACAGAAACATGCTTCGGGACCAACCTGCGCAATTGCATCTCTTGTAGTGCTGCCCGCTTGGCGTTTGCCGCGGCATAGTTCTGTTTTTGCACCTTCAGTCGTTGCACCAACTACAGCCATGCCAACAGCTGTAACAAGGTTCATGCCGCTGCTAACTGTGCTCAGCGTCGGCGTCGGTTCAGCACGCCAGAAGCCGTCAAACACGGCACGGTGGCAGCTAAGCTCTGACGGAGTGTATCTTTCGCTTTGGCCCTGTCGCTGCTCTGTGCGCGCTAAATGTTGACTGTAAAAATGCCATCACAGGGTGAACCACTATCACGAAGTAACATTCATGACATAGCATGCGGGAAAGCTACCACAGTTTCAACATAACAGCCGAGTCTTCATTGCATAGGTTTCCGTGGGAGCTAGGACGGGACTGGCTCACGAAAACCTAGCAGCCGGGAACGTAAGAGCGGGGTTCTACTGTACTAGGGTAGGGACTGCTTGTGAATTTTCATTTTGGGTTGAATTGGTTCCCGTAGTACAGGGTTACTCGGCTCTCAGGTTTAAAACTGCATACCAGGTGTTTCAGCAAACACTTTCAGGAATTGCCAAATATCAAGTGGAAAAAAAAAAGTCTTTTAAACAACAAACTGTCCGTCATGGCTGACAGAAAATGGACACAAAAAGACAGAAAAAGGGCAGCGGAGGATCAGTCAGTATCCATGCTGCGCTGGCGGTGCGTCAGTGGGGACGGAGTGCAAAAGACACCTGTGTGCTATGCAATATGCACAATAGAAATGCGAATGCCATGGCCGGGATCAAACCTGCATCTTTCAGGTCTTAGCTGAGTACCACAACCACTGAGCCACCGCAGTAGGTGAGGAGAAATTGTTGAGGTGTCCACTGAGAGTGGAGACAGTTACTGCACCCTTCCTTTCCTCATAACCAGTTATTGGTATTCTACCTGGGATTAAGGGGAAGAAATGAACTTGGGCAGGTTATGTAAAGTGCAGGACACATATGCAGTCGTTTATCCTGGTGACATTTTGGATGCAGAGAAAATATTGGCTGCATTTATTGCAGTGGACCAAACACAGCTCACTATGGTGATGATATGTGCAGGTTGTTTGCCATTGCCCCTACTTTGTGACTGTGTCCTTGCCCAACAGTGGGCCTAATTTAACTAATTACAGTGGTGATGATATACTTACATGGTGCTTGGCAGTGTTTTTTTTAATGGAAGTTTTCTTTCATTTCTTTGTTATTTTGCAGCAGAAAGAAGCTACTGGGTCAGGGATGAAGAAGGCATCGATCCTGCAGACTGCTCTAGGTCAGTTGTCCATGGCTGTTTCTCATTTGCCTTGCTGTGTACTGAATATGGCCTGCTGCTATGTTGTGAATTGGGAATTTCTCAGCCTGGACCCATTACTTGTGCATGAAGCTTTAACACATCACAGTTTGGTCATTATGTTATGTATTGAAGGTAATGTGGTCCTTAAAAAAAAATAAAGAGGAACAATTAAACATATAGGTGGCAGTGACACGTTGAAGTCCTTTATGTTAGACTATTAAGGGTTGATGCGGCTTTCAGCAATTTTTTTTAATTTCTTCATGTATGTACATGAAATGTTTTTAGCATATTAGAAATAATTTCATGACTGCTCTGACAAAATTTCACTCTTATATTTCCTGAAAACAGTTTTCTAATGTTCTAATGTATATTTTACCTCCGAATCTTGTGAAAAGGCCAGAGTTAAGAACATGTGGCAGAAGGCTTCTTCACCATTCATTGAATTATTACTGGCGTACTACAGGTCAAGGCATGCATGGATTTTTTTTTTTTCGCAAAGTACAAATATTGGTTTTAAATTTTGGCGATGCAGTGTCCGTTTACAAATATAAAATGAGAAGAAAATTCGATGCATAAAATTCACAAATTTGAAAAACAAAGAATGCCTTTGACCTGCACTGTGGTCCTTGGGAGTGTAACAAAGCAAACAGGGTCAAGATAGATAAAAAAGTCACTTAGAAATTTGCTCCACAGAGTGAGTATCAAGGCAGAAAACCGTGACAAAGAAAAACTGCAATTGTTGGAGCATTTCCTTGCAAAGCACAGCCGCTGCAGATCACAAGAAAACAGCGCTAAAAACGAGGTATACAAGCAGATGCGACCATAATCAAAAGAATAATTTTTTATCTTTTTTTTATTTCAAAGCAGTGTCCCCTCTCAACGAGTGAAAATTTCTGGACTTTGTTTTTGTATGGTGGTGCAGTTACTTCATTTATTGATTATGTAAGTTTTGTTTGCTGGCTGTGTAGCAGTGAAGTTATTGGTAAGGTTTTTGGATATGTGGTGGTATGCTTCCTGCTTAATCTCTTCTTTTTTTATCCTTGCATTGCTCTCATTCTTATCTCTCAACCTTTAGGCACGGATTAACTCTGGAGAAACAGTGGGATGCAATACAGACCTGTGTGCATGATGGTTCTGGTCAGTATCCACTTTTTCATATCATGTAGCCTATACTTCTTTGGTTGTTTTAATTCCTTGTGTTTATTGGACAACAGCCAGCAACTCCTCATGACTTGCACTGCCTAGCAGCCAAGCTCGTTTAAAGAAGACTGGTACCTTGTTTGAAATCATGATTAGCATGACTCACTGAACAGTGTCATTAGTTTCATATTCATATTTTTTTGATGCTGTGGTCTGGCGAAAGTCCCTCCACCATATTTGCATGGAGAAACTCTCTGTGGAAAAGTGTTACTAGGCTTACCCTTATAGATCTCTTGCCTCTTCTCTTTGAAGGAGCATTCAGCACTGAACTTCACGACAACTGTTTGTGGTAGTGGAGTCAAAGCTACACAGCTGAAACATGCCCTCTCTTCCTGGCCCCCCTTGCAGTTGTTAGTTTTCACTTAAAACATATTTTCAGCATAGGCGCATTCCTGACACAGCTGCCAACTTTCAACATTGTAAAGTCAAGGAACATACAGTTTTCTTCATTACAACAAATTTGCTGGGAACATCTTGTTATAGGAAACTTCCGTAGATGGCGCTTGTTGCACCAATGGCAAATGAAGCTGCTGTACAGAGAGCAGATGTGCAAGGCGGTCAAATGCACGTCGTGTGGCCACGCTATTTGGCTGAATGACACAGTTACTGCCCCTACGCCCCTGTAGCTTTCCCTCCATTACCAGGAAAAGCTGTCACTCAGTGCGCTTTCCTCCTGCTGTATTGTCATTGTATTTCACTGCAATATCTGTGTAATGAGAAGTTATTCGTTTATCGATTTAAACATCGTGATCACACCTTGGCAACACTTCCGTCAGACGTGCACTCTCACTGTTGTGTCTTTTGCAGAAGCCATATTCCTGCAGGTGCTCAGCAAGCGGATCAAAGTGGAAGACCTTCTTTACTCGCTGCTCATTGGCCGACCAATTGTCATCGTGGGCGGGCCTCTGAGCGCCCACGAAGTGGCTGCCAGTGCCAAGGTCTTGGCCCTCTTTGCACCTCGAAAGTTTGGGTTAGTAACAGAGATACTGCTTTCTGTTCTCCCATCTCTTCTGAACCATTTCCCTTGATATCTGCACATTCCTGCGGGTTTAAAAATTGTGTTGCCATCCTTGACTTGTTTGTATCGTACAGTTAGCTCTCAATAATTCTAACTCAAAAGGGGACCAAAAATTTGTCTTGGTTATATGAATTTCGAATCAAGGGGCGCCTTTCTATTGCATCTGATATTGGCAAGACCAAGGTGTTAGTTCGAATAAACTGGAAGTGCAAAATTAGGCGAGTTTGAATTAATAAAATTCCATTGTAGTGATAGTTGCAGGGGTCTTAGGACACCCAGGTGTTTTGGAGGACTAACATGATCACAGTAAATTTTTAAATTAACTGAGGACTTCTGACTAAAACTTCATTTTCAGCCTTTTGGTGCGTATGTGTCTTGCCTTTAAAATACGTGTAGGTGATGCAAAACATTTGAAGGGTCAGGCCTTGCTCCTGGCTGTTTTCGAATTCTGCACTTAGCACAGGCACATACTTGTGGTGTTTGGAATAAAGTTTTGTATCGAAGGGAGCAATTTTTGTCGGGATTTTTGTGGCTCATAGATATGTAAAAAAAAATTATTTTTTAAGTGAGCACATTGTACACATGTAAACTTTTGATTTATTTTGTGGTCAAACAACCTTTTTTGGGGAAGGTGTGTTACTTACATTCTGCCTGCTACACATAAGGTCCAGGTTAGCCAGACAGGGTGTGTCATCAACACTTCTGTGTGTGATACTCTGATGCAGTGACTTCTTGTGGTTCGAAGACCAAAGGTTCGACGCGCTGGACAACTCGTGCCTAAACGCAGCAGCGGTGATAGGTTATGTAGATGAGCACCGTACAAAGGACTTTGGTCTCCCGTCATCAGTCAGGGTGAGCGCTTTTTCACTTTCCTTGCACTTGCTTTACTGTCCTACCAAGTAGTGTTTTAAGATTATAGAAATTTTGAGAACTAAACTAAAATTTAGTGTGGAAAAGAACATACATTACATACATGCATACATTGCTATTTATGAACATTCTTAGCATTATCGGTGATGTGAGTGCTGTCGAGCCCACTTATTACAAACGCACGATTTCTGCACATGAGGAGAGCGTGGCTGTCAAGTTTTATGCAGGCAGGGATGTCGTGTTTCTGGTGTAGAAATTGTGTGTGAGCTCACACCTTTAGAGTGAATAGACAAGCTCATCATCATGCTCTTCGATTTGCTCTTTCTGCAAATGATTGAACGAGCTTGCACTCACTAGACTGTCAAGCACTTTCAGGTCTGCTGCATGGTGTGTAGTGACTGTTACTGCAAAAGTATCAAACATGATCAGTTGCATCACGTCCTGAAGCAACTAGCCCACTGCCTTCAGTGATGGCCACTTGTCTGCTTCAAGCAGTGAACAAACTGTGGCTGTTGGCTCCTTGTTAAAGAAATTAACTTTTTCTGTTGTTTTCTGTTCCAAAATGTATTTTTTTTACACCTCTTGTCCTGTTTTGAGAAATCTGCAAATGTTCAAGCATGATACTAAATGCTTTTCTTGTTATGGTTAGGTTTCCATGTGATGCACTGTCAATGTTGCCCCAAAACTTAGCATTGTTTTGAAATCTCATTGCTGTCTTGAACAGCGCTTTTCTGGTTTACTTATATGTATTTCCAGTGCAGTAGGCATTGGCATACATATCGATGCCACGAGAAGTTGTTCTGAAATACGGGAATTTGCCGTGTTCTTTGTTTGTTTTCCAGAAAAAGGCATCTGTACTCAATGTCGAAACAGGCGACTTCACTGGTCCTTGTTATGGTGTGAGTGGGCTTCTGATCTTTTGGCCCCATTTACATTTGGGCGAAGAAATATGTGGGAAAAAGTGTGAAAATTGAGTTGTTGCAGGCAAATACTGTGATGGGAGAGGGAAAAGAAATTTAAAATAAGTCCCCACTCATGTGTATTAATGTCGTTCAGGTTATCCTGGCCTCACTCTAGCTTTAAGTGGTACCACTTATTACTGCCGATAAACCTGAAGGTGCTTCAAATGGGCGTCCACCTTAATGAATGCACGTAGATTGGCACCTGATTTCATGGGTGAATGGTCATATCACGTTATAATAATGACCACGTACAGGGATTGTACTCTTGCCCCAGGGAAGCTGAATGGGATTCGGCACACTGTTTCGATAAAAATCCACTACAGTGCTCCACACTGCATTCGGCAGCACACGCGAGCTCCGATTCTTGAGCCTTGCCCAACTGCGAGCCTTTCCCAACTGTTGCTATCAAGGCCTCTGAAACCCCTAGTTTGTCTCCTCCCATGTTTAGCTGTTTGTGGAGGAGGTATTTGCTGCCATGGCAAAGGGCATGATTTCACACAAAGTGCTGGTTTCGCACTCAGCATGCAGTGTTGTGGGAGCTGTGCATGTTTTGTTCCCACAAAAGCACATCATTCCATCACATATCACTTATACTTCTCTAAGCCTTGATGATGGTTTTGACGAAAACATGGGGCAGTATAGAAAGACACTCTTGGAAACAAAAATTTCAGTGAAGACAGTCAGGCTTTCAGTTATTGAACCCTATTATTACAATTTTCACTGATGGCGAAGTGTAGTTTTTGAGTGTGGATAGAGTCGGCGCAAATAAACGTGCCAGCCGTGTATCGCTCCACCTCAGGTCATCCTTACTGCTTGAGAGCTCGATGAGAAGAGGACGAAAATGCTCAAAGAGGGAGCATAGTATCTGTATAGTACTAAGCTACCTGTGCTACTATATACTGTGCTACAGTATCTATATGCTACCCCTCAAGTATATAAACATCAATATGTTATCAGAGTAAGGCCTACGATAGCTTTTGAAATTTTGCGGAAGTGTAGATTCATGGGGATAGCTGCATCTGACTTGCAGCCTAGTAAGGAAGCGCCATTCTATATTAGTAGTGCACACTTTTACCGGCAAACAAGCATCCTCTTGTAACCTCTGAAATTATTAAAAAATGTATATATAATTTTGAGTAGATTTGCATGTAATATATTTTATTTTATTTGGTTAAATTTATATGAAATTTGAAAAAAGTAGCACTTTTCTTCTCAGCAACACTTCCCTTTGTGAGGCTCCGTAAGTTCAGAATTAGCACTTACCTAATTTAGGGAGTGAAGGCCGCGTACATTAGGCCTAAGGGTTGGCCATATTTAATATTTGCTTTGCTTTCTTGTGGGTGCATATTTGATGGGATGTGTGTGTTCTCTCCCGTTATGCAGGGTTCTCTGCTTAAGCAGACAAGCCAGAGGATACGGTTGCTTGAAGAAAACGAGGCTCTGCTGGCTTTGATCTCGAGGTACTGGCTCATTATTTTCTCATTAGGTTGTAATTTTGTAGTTATGCAAGGTGATTACGTTATTACGTGAAAGTAACTGGTAACAGCTGAAATATTCCTGGTGAATGAAATTCTTTAATCAATCTAATAGCTGTCAGCAGTCTTGTATTGTGTCACTCATGTCCTGAGGCAATGGATGTCACTATTTCATACCGATAGTTTTATTGTTGTAAAGCTTGCATGCGTGCAGCATACGTACACTACCTTAGGTTTACTGTTTCTGTTCTGTGGCACCCATTTTTTGTTGTCTACTTCATTGCAAGTTCAAGTACTTGCTGAAGTTCAAGTATTTCATTGCAAGTACTTGCAAGTTCATTTTGTGACATTGGCATGAGGAGCGTTATCGCCAATTTCAGCTTCCAAAATGACAGTGCACCAGTGAAATGCCTTAAGCCACCTCATTTTGTTACAAACGAGAGAAGCTCAGTACATTTAATGGCTTCACATAAATTTGACAAGCTGCCCTGAGGCATTAGCGATTTGCCAGGTCACAGCAGTAGCAGCCCTTGAAGTACATAGATCCTATATCAATAAAATGGAAAACCTCTTTTCATTTCTGTGTAAAGGGCAGCAACACTTATCTTTACTAATGATCGTAATCTCATCTTTTCTTTTTATATGCTAGGCGTGGCTACATTGCATTGGGCGCATGCCAGCCTTAAGAGCTCCGCACATCATATTTCCTCGCATAATCTGCGCACTTTTTTTTTTCTCTAAATTAAGGCTTCAAAAAAGGGGGGGGGGGGGGGGGGGGGGGGTGCTCAAATTATGCGCAGATTTCGCCAACATGTTCTGAAAAAAAAAAAAAAACTAAAAATGTCGTAACACGTAATATATACCATATGTTGCTTCCTGTAGTTCGAGTACCCAACTTGCACCCCTCTACACGCAGCGTGTTTCGTACTGCCCTACTCTACTCAACCCTTTCGGTGCCTCTTTCTCTACAGCCCGTACCACCGTGTGTGCCACACAACCACAAGATGATCAAGGGGTTGGTTGATCCTAGAAAGGGTACAAGGCACAGGGCTGGGCAGTCCAAAACACAAAACAGTGTTTGCGTGACTGTGACAGCGTCTGCTGCTGAACAGGAGGCTGCCTTTGTTAACGCATCGGAGGCCTTATTGCACTTAGTGGTGTTGTGTGTATTTCTGAATTGTTACATCTCAAATAATATCTACATGTCCGTTGCTTCTGTACTTTTTGCTTGCCAAGTCCATTTCTTTTTTCTGAGCCCTCGTCTACACTTGACTAGAACAGGTTGAAATTGAGTTTTAATTGCAATAATTTTTTTTTTCATTTTGTGATGTTGCAAGCTCCCCCTCGCGTTATATCTGTGTAAATACAATATTGTCCTCTTGTGGCATGTGGTTTATCTGTCTCTGCAGTAGCTCATTGGCTGCGGCATTGTGCTGCTGATTGGAAGTGCGCAAGATAAATTCGAGCTGTGGCAGCTGCATTGTAATCAAGCTGAAATGCCATATGCATGTGTACTGGCATTTTAGTTCGTGGTAATGATTCCCAAGTGGTGAACGCTGAGTCCTATCCCTCCAATGTGATGCGTCTCATCAATTTGGTGTAGCTTTGCCATGTGAAAATTCAAACAGTTTATTTCCTTAATGCAGTGTGTTTGCGGATATTGAGTACGTGGCTCACACATGGGTCCTGCTGACTGCCAATGCCCGGAAAACGGAATCCAAGGCATTCGCCAAGCAGAAGCAGCTCACAAACTGCGACCTGGCCATACTCAAGGTTAGAGGGACATTGAGTAACCATTGCTGCTTAGTTCGTGTTGCGTGAGCAAAATAAGAAGGGAAATCGCTAAGGCAAGTAGATAAATGGTGGCTAATTTGCTACTTTTCTTGTCTATAGGCAAACTAAAATATTGTGTAGTATATGTACATATTTGTCTCTTACTGCCCTCTACTGTCTGCTGGGTAGACTTTTTTTTGTATGGGCATGTTTTCAGCCTACATAAACTTACACCTGGTGCAGGTTTCTTGGCTGAGAATTTTATAGGCTTGAAGTGATTGAGTGCAGAGGTTTCTATTAAGGGGCATACTAATACGTTCTTTTTGTTTATCTAAAGCTGTTCCTGCCTGTGTCCATAGCAGTTTGCATAGCAGTTTGTTTTTCTGGCTTGCGAGCTCCAAACTTCATGTTCTTGTCTCATGAGCTACAGTCTGTTATATTCATTCTTGAGGTTGTTTTCTTCAAACTTAGACTTTCAAAACTTTCTTTTTTTTTTCTGTATAGAGAAATGGAATTCATATCAAATTTGCTTGTTTAACACATTGAAGAGACCTCACTGAAAGTAGATTTCGATTTGTGCCGTATTTTCCTACCCTTTGCTGTTAGTTTCGACTAGAGCTGGGTGAATATTCAGAATTTTCTAGCAGCAAATCAGATATCCTCCTATTTGATCCGTCGAACAAATCAAATATATTCTGAAGTTACTGAATATTTTTCGAATAGCTGGCACAAAGTTCACATAAGCAATTCAAAGTTTTCACTGAGGGCTGTTTCAAGAGTAGGGCTTGTTCACCATACAGCCTCGATCAGTCTGCACAGGATGGAGGATTGAGCACCGAGATGCAGTCCATTTATAATGCTCATGCATGGCCTTCAAGTTTGGGTGACGTGTCAGGGCTCAGTCAGTCTCAGCAAACCCCGCTTCGACGCCCAGTCTCGGAAGCCATTTCAGATACGTAGTTCTCGTCCGTCTCACCTGCCGAGATGTGTCTCTAGATTATTCGCTGTCGTCGTGAGTTGCAAAAGGTATATTTTATGCACACATCAGATGAAGGTGAATAGTTAAAAAATTTAACATGCTGAGTTCATGTTGTGTATCCTCTAGTAGAGGTCGATGTTATGTCTTTTCACAGCTATAGCCATAAGTCCATGGTTTATAGCACTGCATCACAGCACTTCTGCTAGCACTTTGCTGTTTTGTGTGATTATTCATGTTGTACGAATATGCACATTGGTAGCAAATATTCATAAGAATATTCAATTTGTACTCAATTTGGTGCTCTCACTATTCGATTCATATTCTGTTGACTTTTTTTCACCATTTTTCACATTCGATTTGGCTGCAGAGCTGCACTACTCATTTGATTTGGATTCGAAATACTGATTGCACGTTCCTAGTTTCGACCAACTGCAAAAACAGTTAAGCAAAAAGTAAGCAGGCAGTGGAGCTTACTTGCCATGCGAAGATAGTAAATTGTGTTGCCTGGGACAGTAGCAGTGTTATTCATCACTTGCAAAGGAACAGTTGTATTAATTTTATAAAATGACTGCTTGCCTCACATTTTCTTCTGGCAAAGCTAAAGCTGCTAATGTCTCAAGGGCCTTGCAAATTCTTTACCGTTAAATTCCCAGCATTTAAAGTGCTGTTGACAGTCGAGTCTCAATACAGGAAGCAACATGTCTTTCCTGTGCACTGCTGTTACAATGGCTCAGAATGATAATTCCTCATTAATGGTGCTCTCATTCATAATTTGCTGGTGCAGTTACTGCCATCCATTTGTGCTAATGTGTCATGCCTATTTCTCCTTTACTTTGCTGTTGTGGTAAGCATAGGATGTGCTTGTAGTGTTGGCCTATACCGTATTTTCCGGTGTACAAGACGCGCCCTTGTATAAGACGCACCCGCCATATATGCAGGCCGTCATTGAAAAAATTGGTATATAAGACGCCCCCCAATTTACCCAGTTAGGCTAGTGAGGCTTAATCAAACATGCTTATGCGACCATCGCAAAATGCACCGTATGTGTGGGAAGTTCTTAAGCAACGCTAAGTGATCGAAAAAGGCAATATGCACGCCATACCATCCCACGTTTTAGCACAAAAGAAAAAAAAGCGAAAGAACTCTCTTTATGTCCATAACAATTTATTTTTACATAAAACCTTCAAAGTCTTCATCTTCGGATGCGCTGTCGAAAAGGCAACACGTCTGAAGCATTCTCTTCGCACTACGTACTTGCAAAGGGAGACTAAAAAAAAACATCGGCTTCTCTTGGCTTGTCTTGACAATGGCGAGAAGCGCGACTGTCCCCATCTTTTGGCATTTCACATTACCTTTGCTTGGGGCCTCCGAAACGGCCGTGTGTTTAAGATCCCGGTAGTGGTCAACCCCGCCATTTCATGATAAAGTTCACCTAAAAAAGTTGCGCACAGTGGTCTCCCTATTGAAGTATTAACCATGTTACAACCGCGTTATTGGTAGTAATATTTTTTCGGTGAAAAAAGCTTGACCATGAACCTAAGTAATTTCTGAACTCGCAAAAAAAACCGCAAAATTCGCATATAAGACGCACCCTTGTATAGGACGCACCAGCAAGATTTTTGAAAAAAAAACGCGTCTTATACACCGGAAAATACGGTAAGTGTTTATAGCTGGCATAAAGAAGCATGTGCAGCTGTAAATGGCAAGCGCTAAAAACTTCCTCACTTGCCTTTGGCAACCTGTTATAAGAAACTCTACAACTTGTGATATTCTTTTTCAACTTTTTCAGCATTATGAGAAGCTCATGGGTGATGCCCACACAAAGAAGTGATCGTCATGCTCTCCTGTTTCTTCCAATGAGCACCTGTGTAATGTATAGACAAGCAACCAAGACTGTGATACTAGCTCTGGAAAGAAAACAAAAAAAATTGTGCACAAACACTGTACAAGACACCCGAATGCCTCATTAAACTCACTGCAAGGACAACTTGTGCAGTGCTGCTACTTTAGTCCTCCTACTGAGAAATGAAAACTGGCTTGGGTAAGGCGACGGAATTGTAAGGCGACTGCATGCATTTGCATGCATCGTTTTGCACTTGCTCTGCAACTGAAAACTGAAAGGAAATGCGTTTTACCATTCTTATTTCCTGTGAAGTCTAGCTACCTCCTGTGCTGGACTATTTGCATGCCGTGTGCTTTGTAATGTGCAGGCTGCAGGTAAGCAGTGTAACGCTTATCATTGTCTTTTGGGAAGAATGTATACCTGCAGTGTACTCTTTGATACGTAATTAAGCAAACAAAGCAAGGGGAATGAGGGGCTCGTTATAAATGTGAGAGAAGCCAACAGCCACAGAAACCAAGGGACACAGGTGATTTTTTTCTTTTTTAATTTATTTATTTTGTGGTGTTGATAAATTTAGAATATTACTGAATATGTTATCACTTAAAGCTAATTGATTAGAAAAGCAGAAGAAAAAACAACCACATGCCGCCGGTGGGATCCGAACCCACGATCTCCGAATTACGCGTCCGGTGCTCTACCTCTGAGCTACGGCGACGGCTGTCAAATCTTCTGCTTTCAGGGGTATTCTTTGGGTCTGCACTCTTGCTCACCATCACTTTATCGACTTGCACAATCAAAAACTCCTCCTACGCACTTTGACAACGTACTTCTTAAGGAATGGCAGCGCTCGCACAGCTCAAAGCAGCAGTTGTGTAACTATGCAATCGTAATTAAGACAAGCAGTTGGAGGCAAGTGGCAATCAAGGGCAATAAAACTGTGCGACTTCCATACAATCCACTCGCGTGAGGCCTGGCTGATTGAGTTGCAACTGCCAAGTGCCAACAGTCCTATAGATTAGGGTTCTAGTGCAATGCACCCCTCGCTGGTTATCAGAACTTTGCTCTCGCTAGCATGCCACTCATCCTGGAAAGCGGCCGCCGGTGTGAGTGAGCCATATGATTGGCGCGCAGTTTGAATTATCATTAGTGGAAGTGATTTGTACATTTTTTTTTCGACGAATGGAGCTCTAGGCATCGTGACGGCAATGGGTACTGGCACAAGGCGCGTAATATACCCACGATATGTACCACAGGCCCTGCTAGAAGATCAGCTCTGCATGGAGGCAGATCCCATCAATTTCAGACGGTCATTTTTGCAAAAGGTCAGCGTATGCAAGGCAGTATACCGTATTACGTGGCAGTAATTTTATGCACTGTCACAGTGGTGGTAAACCTGCGCCCTATCAGTAACGCTGCATGCTGCTGCAAACGGGCTTTTTTGCTAAATTGCGCAAAGCTGCCTCAAGACAAGCTGTCGCTAACACGTGGGGGGGTTTCTGGGAGTGTGGTCACTGCATATCTGTGCCGTTCAAAGCTGCTGTAAGGGCAGCTGATGAAATGCAGTCCGTTTCTGTTTATTTGATGGGAGATTGGCCTATGCTTTTTCTCTCACTTTTGTTCTGGTGGTGTGGGTGTCGTCTTGATGTCCAGCAAGGTGGCACGCTCCCTGCTTGTGCCCTCCTCATGTTCGCCTCAGCAGTGTTGCGACGTGGCACATTGGATGACACGTTTGGTTGCACTGCTGTGATATAGCATGACCAGAATCGAAACTTGAAAAATCAGAAAGTGAAGCGAATGGTGACGGCTGTTCGCCACTGCAGCGGTAGCACTTTTACCACGGGCACCTGTGGGAAGGAAAAGTGACTACTACGGAAGCCCGGGTTGCCATGCGAAGTCACTCAGTAATTTCAGATTGCCGCGTGCAATTCTACGAAGATTTTTTTTTTGTGCAACAATGAAAGAAAAGGTCTTTGATGACACTGACTGTTCTTCAATTTAGCTTCACATATGGCGCGGGAAGTGGCAAAATGGTGTTGTTTATGCACGTTAGGTGTTTTTTTGTCACAAATGTTACGAGCTACAGAGTTCTGTCCCTCAACACTGCGATATTATTGCCGTGGACTTTCACACCTATTGTGAAATCTTAGTAATCAATGAGGATGAAATGCTTGCTTTATTAAAGAGGCCCTGAAACACCTGAGGAGAGTATTACTTGCTCAATCACTATGTTGTGTTGTCATGACCACCTGAGCCAAATACGCTTGTACACGCAGAAGAAAACCCACAGTCGCACACGAAAGTTGAGGCCTTTCCAGTGATTTTGGAAGTGAAAGCTTCACAACGGGACCTCCTGCTTCGATCGCCAACTGTTTCCAACTTGGTCATTATCACTGGCGCGTGCAGACAGAAGGGAGTTGAAAAAAATAGATGTGATCAAAAGAGTAGGTGCGTCACAGTAACCTCATCTTCCCAAGGGAATGCTGGAGCAATATACACGCCAAGACAAAAAAAAAAAAAGATGGAAAGAATAGGCGCATCGCAGCAGCTGTGTTTGCACAAGCAATGCTGCAGCAACAGATATACCCCCTGTCATCTGGCATGGAGGTCAAAGAAGCATCGGCACTTGCTTATGTAATAACTTGTACTTTGTGCAACAATAAAAACAGCGTTACTAAAAACTGGCTCTGATTTTGTACAGTGCAAAAGAAGGAAAGCATGGGATTTAAATGAAAGGCACACGCAACATTCATTCACTTGAAGCTATTTCTGTACAGTCAGTGCGAGAGGAGCGCGGGAACATCATTTCCATGTTTCGTCATTTTGCACCATCCTGGAAGTCCGTAAATATTGATTTGGGATTACCTGCCGCGGAGGCTCAGTGGTTAGGGCGCTCAGCTACTGAGCCAGTACCCGGGTTCGAACCCGGCCGCGGCGGCCGCGTTTCGATGGAGGTGAAACGCAAAAGGCGCCGATGTGCTGTGCGATGTCAGTGCAGGATAAAGATCAGGTGGTCTAATTTATTCCGCTGCCCTCCAGTACAACACGTCTTTCTTCTCTCACTCCCACCTTCCTCTCTTCCCTTACGGCGCGGTTCTACAGTCGCCTGGTGGTCAAACCTCTGCCAAAGAATATGTTACCTGTACACGCCGGTGCCTGCAGCTTGGTCATCGATTCTGCCAAAAAAAGGGGTCGTGGCCGTAGCCTCTTTGGTTCAAGAAAAATGTTGCTATGAAAATACAAAAATTTGGAACAATAGCTGAAATTAGCATGCAAAATACGTATTCATCGAATGTTCCGTATATGATACATGAGGCAAACAAAGCATAATACATGTCCAAGCAACACAATTTATCAATACAATGATTCGCTGGCAGAGCGAAGAATCCTGTACGTTTTATGCATGATAAAGTAGACAGGTCGGCCTGAGCCATAGTCATGTGGCCTGCCTGCAGTCGTATTTGAGCTAGCTCGAAATGATGCGGCCCGCTACTCAGGAGTGCAGGAATTCCGTACTTAAAGCTTCGCACACAGAAAAAGCAAGAAGCGAGTGCAGTTGCGATTGGCAACAACTTCCGATGCTTTTTTTAAATGAAGGCGATGTTTATAAGCAAAGACATATGCAAGAGCCGTAACTCCACAATACTGGAGAGCATAGTAAAATAACAAAAACAATTCGTAACCATAAAAAAGTTAGCCATGTTAGCTTCACGGCTTGAGAAGGCATGCAGATGCACTTTGTTTTTTAAATATAAGCTATACCTCTTTTCTTTCTTTTCCCATGCCACTTCAAGCAGTCAGTGTACAGCAAATGTCAACTCCGCTGTCGTTCGTTTGCGATAAGAGCTCAATCATGCCTTAATCACACCCTCTATTCTACGGAAATGAGTGTTTCACTTAAAATTAACCAGATGTTAAAAAATTATGCAGCGCCCTAGCTGGGTGAAAGCAACGACGTATTGTTTTTCGTCGTGTGGCGCTCCTCAGAGCACTTTTTAAATTCGGCTTAATTAGTAGTTAGCTAAGATGACTATGCAAAACTGTTGATATTCACTTTAGGGACATGTGCATTCCCTTAAGTTGTAGAGGGGGTTACGAAAGAACCGATCCGGTTTTTTGTAGCAACGTATCTTCGAAGTGGTCTTTTCTTTAAGCATTTAAAAAAGCCCGCGAAATATGAAAAAAAAAAAGACCACATGATTGCACACTTACGCCACTGCCAAGCGCGTTCTGAATGACCGATATGTGTGCGTGCTCTGTCTCAAGTTGCAGTGCCGCTCTCAGCATAGACTTAAACACAGTGAAGTCTTCCGGAACATGGAAAGCGCGCGGCGTGATCTGTGATAAATGCTATGCAGGTCACAGAGAGCCATTTGAGACTGAGCTTTTACTGAGGCATCACCCAAACGAAACAAAGTGAAAGGAAAGCAGTGAAGTCACGCATTTCAAGGTGGTGCCTTTTTTATTTTTTTCATTTTGCACCCCGGCGAACTAAGCGGCGACCGCTCACTTGCAAGTCACTTTTTATGAGTTCGAAAAATTATATAAACTGTCGCCCTTTGTTGTAGCCATATTGAACGTTGCCATGTCGTTTTAGCAGGTGGCACAAGGTTGACCGCTGTTTGCCAGTATACTTTTAACACTCTATGAGTGATGGCAGTGGTAGGCCAATAAAGACAGCTTTCTTGAATGGCACAGCCAGTTCTGGCAAACAATGGGGGAACTCTGGCTAACATGGCCCGTGTTAGCCATGATTTTAAGATGGCATAACAGACAATGCCAAAGAGTGGGAAAATTCTGGCTAACCTGGCCCATGATTGTCAGGATTTTGTGATGGCGCAGCCAGTACTGGAAAAATAGTGAACAACCAGGGCCATCATTGGATACAGTGGTGAGGGATTCAGCTAATATCTCATACTCATTGGGAACTCTGGACCTACTTAGGGTCATGCTTTGCCAACTGTATTCGAATTTTGGCCTGCTGTCATGTGCTACCTGGGTTCGCTCTTCCCATTTGAGGGCTCTGCAAGGGAGCTGTATGTAGTTGCTGACAGTATACATTTCTCCATGTGCAGGCAGTTAGGTATCATTAAAAGAAAGAAAAAGCAGGAAAGGTTGCAATATTTTTATCCACTTGAGACTGCAGTGAAGCGATCAGCATTATTAACGCTCAGGGTTGTAAGCTACATCAAAAATATGAAAAAGGAGAGCAAGTTTTTTAACTGCCGCACAAAATGTAATGCATATGAAATTAAACAACATTCGTGTGGCACTCTGGGATAATTAACCTTGCCCTCCTGAACTAGAGCAGAAGTTCTGTCTTTCATCAGTATTTTACATTTTTCAAGTTTTCATGCTCCTTCATTCTCTCATTCTTCAAGATGTTTGGTATCTGTAGATGCGTGCGTGCATGCGTGCGCGCGCGCGCATATAGGTTTTTTTCGTTTTCCTGGGCTTACGAGAGAAAGGTTACGCTTGCATGGAGGGCTTTGTTTTCCTTCCGGCTTTCGCCATGTTCGCGGCGGAATCAAGCGCCATTTTTTCGAGGTCTCGCTTTTTCTCTTTTATTTTCCGTCTTCCCTCCTGCTGACGCAGCTTGCTTGTTTCTCTTCTTCATTTGAAGAGTTTCAGAAAAAAAATCTTGGTTCACTCGATTTTCACTGGACGAAGAAATTTGCATCAATCAATCAATCAATCAATCAATCAATCAATCAATCAATCAATCAATCAATCAATCAACCTTTTATTTTCTCTATATTAGAGAAGAAGACAGGGCTAAAAGCTCGGAAGCTTGACAGAGGTTCTGCCCCCTTTTTTCACGCTGGCATTGCAACAGACAAGCAGCAATATATTCTGCGCTATACATTATAGCACAAAAGAAATAACACACCTGGAAAAAAAAAGCAAAAAGTACCAACACAAAAATACATGCAGCGTCATGACACAAACTTGTTCAGAAAAAATTTCTTTATAACAGTATTTGAATGCTGGAAAGGGTCAAGCATTTCTTTGTTTAAGTTATTTAATAGCACTGGCAGCGTATACGAGATAGATTGTTGTGAGTAATATGCTCTAGGAGGAGGAACTAGCCACATTTATTTATTTCTGGTTTGTGGAATATGGGTGTTTTTTGCAAGTTCTGCCAAATTACCAACATAATTTTCATTGCACCGCGAAGCACTTTTGAAACTCGTTAAAAGTCTGTGTTCGTGTAAAGCTAAGACTGGCAGGATTTCATATTTTAAAAAGAGGTCACTCGTAGGGAAACAATACGGAACACCAGCAATGCATCTCACAGCTCTTTTTTGGAGAAGATGTAACTTGGTCATGTTCGTGATACCAGTGGTACCCCAAACGATAATGCAGTATTGTAAGAGAGATAGAATTAAGGAGTTATACACCAACAGCCTAATTTTGACAGGAAGAATGGTGCGAAGGCGCGACATAACTCCGACAGCTGAAGATATTTTGGATCTGATATAATCCACATGATCATTCCAAGTCAAGTGTTTTGAAAACATGACACCAAGGATTTTGACAGAATCCACTATCTCCACAGGATCATGGTTTAAACATACATCGAGGCGTTGTTCTCTAGCTCGACCTTTTTCCGCTCTAAAAGAAATATCGCGCCCGCCTTGTGTGGCAGTGTTAAGGCTGCGGCGCTTTCAGGCGAGCGAACAACTCCGTTTGCCCTACCGCGGCACGCATCCTCAAACATGCCTCCGTCCGCGACGATCAGCCTAGTCTGGGTTCCCAAGCTGCTAGGGAGTCGACCACTTAACCCGAGGTTTTAGGAACCGGGTGGCCGACGCGCCCTCCTCCCCGGACGCCCTCACGGAGACTCCCCCAACCTACGCTGAAACTAGCAACTTATAAAGAGAACAACGCCGAATACCCCCCCCCCCCCCCCCCCCCCCCCCCCGAAATCGACGCACAAGCCACCCTGCTGCGTCGATTACAAACTCATTCACTTCTCAGTCACTCCCGTTTGACGCTTATCACAGACGGCGAATCGGACCCTTCTTGCCCAAATTGTGACAATGGTACCCCCCGAAACACATGCTCACGTCTTATGGGGATGCGCGAAACAACCCCCACATGCTCTACTGCCAGCTCCCACGGAAGAGGGATGGAATGGACTGCTGACAGGGTGTCGAACCGGAACCGAACCCGAACCCCAAACCGGAACCGAACCCGAATTTTTGCCCGGAACCGGAACTGAACCGAACCCATATTTTTTTCGCCATCTTGGAACTGAACCCGAACCGGAACGATTCAAAGGAACCGTTCCGAACCGGTTCGGGACTCTCTTCAGCCCCACTTTGTTTTGCATTCCGGCATATTTTTTTGTTTTTCGAACAAAACGAGATGATCTATAGTCGGATACAACTTAAGTCTG
This sequence comes from Amblyomma mixtum, assembly GCF_055824585.1. NCBI lineage: Eukaryota > Metazoa > Arthropoda > Arachnida > Ixodida > Ixodidae > Amblyomma > Amblyomma mixtum. The sequence continues at coordinate 71,637,706 of NC_143013.1, forward strand.
CAGTGAAGCTCCGCCCACAATCAGCCTCCGCGCACAGAATTCCTCCACGACGAAAAAATAGTGCACTGCTTAAGAGTTTCTTGTTACGTAAACAAGAAGCTTAGCACAAGAAAAAAGTTATGAGCACTAGAATTTTGTTACGTGCAGTGTTTGATATAGTCAAACATTAAAAAACTGGTTTCGTTTACTTTTTCGATTGGCCAGCGGAGTAATACAGGATGCCGCGGACCGCGGCCCAATGTTAGCAACTGCTGTTTTTTTAAGTTGTATCCTACTATAGAGTGTAGATTTATCATCCTTTAGGTGTCTGCGCTGGAAAGTGCGAAAATGGCACCCAGTATATTCGACAACAAACTTATATGAGGTCTGGTGCATGGGAAGAAGCCTAATTGACGATTCTGTAATGTACCACCGCCAATTCTAAAGACTTGCACGTTAGGTTTATGTGAAATCTTGAGTTATTACTCCTCCCTTTTTACATATTTGCGTAATGTTTTAATCAAATTGTTAGGACTGCTCCAACTCAGTAAAGGATGTGGGTTTCTAAGTGGACACAGGCCACCACCCACCGCGGGTTCGAGCTTCGCGCGAGCCAAGGGCCCCGATCAGCCGTCACCACACACCACTGGGACACCGATGCGGCGCACTCAACCTCCGCTGGGAGGAGAGCGATTCGCCGCAAAGAAATAGGCCTCCAAGTTCACAAAGGAGACGTTTATTCACGTCGTCCTTCAGCAGTACACACACACTCAATAGTCACCCCGTCCCGGGGGCGCGCGAGGAGCAAGGCTCCGCTGCGCGCACGAAGCGACTCGAGTAATGCGCACCGCTAGCACGCCGCTGCAGGAGAATGTCCCCGCGGCAGTGCTGTGATCTCTCTCTCGTGTCGACCGTTGGGCCGGTTGCGAGAGAGAGTGGGCATTCAACGCAAGGTACGCCTGTCAGAGGTCGCTGGACCCCGCTGGACAGGCTCGAGCCGCTGCAGGTCAGAGGACACGTGCGGGCGAGCTCGAGTAAGCACTGGTCCGAACGGCAAAGGCCGGCACGGACAAACAGTAACGTACGCACCTTACGCTGTCTCGGAGGGATCTCTCTCTCTCTGGGCCCCGCTCGGACGGTCGCGCGGCGCGCGGCCGCCCAAAGCGGGGTCCCGAATTCCCGCCAAAAGGCGCCAATGGCAAAGGCCCTTGGGGAGCCGGGGCGGAGCTGTGGCTAAATGACAGTGATTAGTCACCCAGCCGCCTCTCCACCGCCTGAGGCGGGGGCAAGGGAAAGAGGAGAAACAACGCGGGAGGCCGGCTAGCCGCGCAAAGGCGACGGCGGAAAGCCAGATTCCCACATCCCCCTCTCCTTAAATGCCCTCCTACCCATCGGCAAAGCACGCGGCCAAATAAAGAAAAATCAATACACAAAAAAAATTAGCTACACTTCAGTTCCAAAACTAAAGAAATGAATACACACAAAAAAAACTAGCTCCTCTTCAGTTCCAGCCAGAAAAACTAAACACACCAACAACGGAAAACAAGGCAAAACAACACTTGCGTACGCATCAATAACACTAAACAGCACGCAGATTATATACACGGTACAATGCGCGGTGCATGCCACAGCACGTTAGGCAGTCCGTGCCAAAGTTCGGTGGCGCGGCCCAATGGGCCGGTCGGCGACTCACCGCTCGCAGACTTCAAGTTGAACGGGTTGGGAGGGCCGACGACTGATGGCGGTCTTCTTTCCGTTGATGTAGGGTGCGTTGATGACGACGGGGCCGCGGCAGAGCACTGACCTCGCGCCCTTGGACACGACATCACGTTCGGGCACAAGACAGTTAGTACACCCCCCTTCACGCCGGCTGAAACGGGCGAGGACGTTCGGCGGCGTCCTGATGTGTAACCTTGGCCACAACGAGGGGTCCTTCTCATCCTCGCGCTCACGCAGAAGGACACAACGGCACAACTCACAGGCGTCGCCTTGGTTCATGGTTACGCGCGCACACAGCCACAGCCACAAACACGCATACACCGCCACGTGCGCGGACGCTGGTCGGCGACAACGACCCCACCATCAGAAGCGTCCAGAGGCACCGCGGCGAGGGTCAAAGGGTGCACTTTCCGCCCCCCCCATCGCCCCAAACGCCCCGCCAACTTCCCCTCCATACGGGCCGCACAAAACTCGCACCGCGACACACGGCTCCTTAACGAGCCAACCACCCACAGTCGGGCCGGAAATGAGAAAAGGCTCGCTGTACAAACGACACCTAATCCAATCTATTCCTTCTAGAAGATAAGAGCAAGCACGAGCGGGCTGAAGTTTGCCTATGTACATCTCGGTACGTTAGACAAAAACAGACGAGCAAGCGGGAAACGAAAGTGGCTAGAAACTGACTCAAACAAAACAAATAAATAAACTGATAAACACACAAGACTGGAACTGAGCATGCTGCAAAAACAACAAAAAAAAAATAACACACCGTGCTTCGCCTGGGTAGGGCCCGACGAGAAAGCTCGCCAGCTAGCTGAGGCTGCGTGCCTTCGGTTGCGGAAAAGTCCGCCGTCCGGCATCAATCACACCGGTGACCGTCGCCTCAGATTGTACCGGTGCTCCGTACGCTTGCGTTCCGCAGCACCAGTTGTGCCTTTGCGCTTGCCTTTGATACCAATGGGTACCGGCGCAAGCTCGTCAGACCGTGACGCGTAGGCCTTCAGGTCTGCGATGTGGGCACGGCTGGTTTTCCCTGTAAGGGGATCCTCCAGCAGGTACGCGAGTGGCGACCAGACAGGCTCGAGCCGCTGCAGGTCAGAGGACACGTGCGGGCGAGCTCGAGTAAGCACTGGTCCGAACGGCAAAGGCCGGCACGGACAAACAGTAACGTACGCACCTTACGCTGTCTCGGAGGGATCTCTCTCTCTCTGGGCCCCGCTCGGACGGTCGCGCGGCGCGCGGCCGCCCAAAGCGGGGTCCCGAATTCCCGCCAAAAGGCGCCAATGGCAAAGGCCCTTGGGGAGCCGGGGCGGAGCTGTGGCTAAATGACAGTGATTAGTCACCCAGCCGCCTCTCCACCGCCTGAGGCGGGGGCAAGGGAAAGAGGAGAAACAACGCGGGAGGCCGGCTAGCCGCGCAAAGGCGACGGCGGAAAGCCAGATTCCCACAAGGACTATAGACACCAAATTTTTGCTTGCGTGCTTTCTTCTTTCAAACGATGCGTTAGACATTGGTGTACATAAAGCACCCCGTAGTATTCGCCTACGCATAATAAATAATCTATATTTGAATTTCTTCTTGACCCTGTTCTGGTATCATCAACAGAATGATGGCTATGACATGTAGTGGAATTTAGGTCACGTGAGGCGCAACAAAATCGGCAATATAGCTCCTGATACGCTGTTCATTGTAATTCTAGATCTTGAATCAGGCTGATTGGAGTGCTATAGTAAGTCAATACAACATATCAGCGTTTGTATTAGTTTTTCCTCGCCTCATGTGACCTAATGTCATCAGCCATCATTCTGTTGATGAAACTGAAACAGCATTGGAGAATACCTTCATTTATAAATTATTTAGCGGCAGTAGGTGAATACCACACGGTGATCCATGTATTCTAATATCTGGGACGCCATTTGAAAGAAGAAAACACGCAATAAAACTGAGTGTCTATAGTCCTTTAAGCACCGATTGAGAATACCTTCCCTTTCTTTGCGTCATTTACCACAAATATATGAAATATTAGCGCGAGCACCCAAAAACGTTGTGATGGTGGTTTTCGAGGAAAGGAAATGGCGCAGTAACTGTCTCACTTCCCGATGGACACCTCAACGGCGCCGTAAGGAGAGGGAGGAAGGTGGGAGTGAATGAAGAAAGAGAGAAACAGATGCCGTAGTGGAGGGCTCCGGAATAATTTCTAACAGCTGGGGAGCCTTAACGTGCACTGACATCGCGCAGCACACGGGTGCCTTTTGCGTTTCGCCTCCATCGAAACGCGGCCTCCGGGGCCGGGTTCAAACCCGGGTACACTGAATAAGTAGCCGAGCGCCCTAAACACTGAGCCACCACAGTGGGTAGTGCAACATTTACTTTAATGGCTTAATGGGTGGGGAGCTCGGCTGCTTATTCCATAGTTGTGGGTTCAATCCTGGCCTCGAGGGCCACATTTGATGGCCGCGAAATTACAAAATGTGCGTGCTCTGCCACATGTTGAAAACCCCACCTGGTTTCCGTTAATCTGGATCCCTCCACTACACCGTCTATCCTATAAAGGCCACAATGTCTACTCGGCACGTTAAACCCGAGATATTACTACTAGTATTGCCAAAAGAAGGATGTTCGTGCAGCTTTTTTTTTTTTAGAATCCGCATATTTTTGTTGGCGCACGACGGAAATAAGCAACGAAAGTCTTGCCAGCGGTGGAGATATCAGAAAAAAAGTAAATACCGATTAGCTGAAAAGCATGCGCTCGCTTGCATGTGATAGTGATTACGCCCAGAAAGATGCTACTGCGATGAACTATAGCTGCGAGAAATTATTTCGTTTTGGCGATTCGCTGAAATCGTTCTGCTTATAAAAAAAAATTGATGTCAGTCGCCAGCGGGCGGTTTCATCAGCTGTTCTCTGACTGTTCGATCATGAATTCTCTGTCGGGCGGCTTATATCTACTGCTCGCTGTCATGCTTCCGGTTCTTGGTGTCTGGCGCGACAGGCTTATGATTTTTGGCGTTTTTTCGAAGGACGCTTGGGCGACAGAACACGTTTAGCCTTCACAACGATCCGCCTCGGCTATATCGGGTACAGGTGGGTGATGGGAGGTGGGGAGATGGATGAAAGTTGGAGGTTTATTTTTACCATTGTGTGCCCGGATGCGCACCCACCGGAGTGTGTATCAAGGGTGGACGCTGCACGCACGCACCCCCCTCCCACCCACACACACACACATCGCCCACACATACAGAGCACGGTTATTTTTGGGAAAGGAGGCTATACTGCTAACGCAGTAAAGAGAACAACTAAAAGAGTATGCATACTCTAACCCCTAACTCCGAGTGGGATTCGTTCCAGTGGCGGCGCGACAGAAAAGCTGCGTTTAGAGATGCTTTAGGCTACTCGGCCATTTTCGAGGCTTCTTTTTGTGGTTGTTGCATGGAATATTAGAACCTCTTTGACCCTCCTCGTGCTTTACTTGACCGCATTGAAATTAGCGATCTCGGCATAAGGCCTCACGCCACCATAGCTCCCTTTCTCCGCCCGCAAATGAAAATTCCAGACGTTGTACACGTCAAGAAAGGGAACCAGTCAGGAGGTTGAACTTGCGCCGCATATTCCTCCTGTGTTAAAGTACACTGTTGTCTGAACAGTGACCTCGTTGAAAGCGGCGGTTCGGTGTGTTCATCCATCATGCGGGCTTTCCACACGCTAAACGGTCCTATGAACACGAAGAGTTCGCACGGAATTCCGGATTCTTTCATAGCAGACATAAATGTTATAATGAGATGCATGATGTCAATGGGTTTTTCAAGAAACTGCTTAAGTGTGTCCCAAAAGAACAAAGCATCACGACAAAAATATTTTTTTGCTCAATGATTTCTCGTTGCTCGCACAGGCAGGAAATCATTGACCACGGCACAAGCGTCCCCTTGGCGCGAAGGTACGTCCTAACGCGTAAGGTCCATGCCTGAAGAGTGAAAAAGGTTTTTGTGGCTGATTGAAACTGCAGTCGAGTCCACTTATAACGAACCTGACGGTCACGCGGGTTCCATTCGCTATATCTCATGTTAGTTGCAAGTGGATTCTTCGCGGAACAAGATCGCGGCCGCGGCGGCCGAATTTCGATGGAGGCAAAATTCTAGAGGCCCGTACACTGTGCGATGTCAGTGCACGTTAAAGAACTCCAGGTAGTCGAAATTTCTGGAGCTCTTCACTACGACGCCCCTCATAGCCTGAGTCGCTTTGGGACGTTAAACCCCAATAAACTAATAAACCAATCTTCGTACAACAGCCAAACATACTAAGGCCGCTGAAAGTGGCGTTTATATCTTATAAAACTGCGTTACGCGCGCCTACTTGTGCAAATCAGAGCCTGCCGCGGCTCTTTCCAGGCTATTTAGGGCGGTCATTTAATCCTCGTCGAGGCCCTTGCTGCCAACTATCGAATTTAGGGAAGGGGTATAACTAATCATGGATGAAGTGTGCATGGCAACTGGTGCAGGTCGGCCACATAAATGAGACTTCTGGCAGTAGGGAGAGCTCGCACTTGGTGTTCAACGTCTCCGTCAGAGAAGGTGCTTCTGAGATTTTGTGGTCCGCAGGAAAGTAGTTACCCGAGGAAACATCTGCCAGCTATGGATTAACGAAGCGTTGCCAGAAATCTACATGCGTCTGGTCACGTGCGTTTTCGAGCTGCTTCTGTCGTTCCTGGGCTGATGCAGCGACGAAGGTAGCGCTGCGCTTGTGGCGCAGAGTGCATCATTTGCACAGTCCGCTGTATGACGATGCCTGCACGTGGTAGCCGCGCAAAGCCGTCTGGGTAGGCTATTTATACCACGTGACTAGCATAGCCAGCAAGGATTTCAAAATTCTCAAATCCCTGCGGTTAGTTCATCCACGGCCGTGGTCAGTAGCTTCGCCTTCGACGATGCCCCTGTCTCGCGCGCACCGCGCTTCTTCCATTTGGAATGCTGTGGCCAGCCGGCGAACACGTAGGCAATGATTGCCCTCGTAGGCCATCGACGGTGGCTTGGCCGGCGGTTACTTACGGTTTCAATACGGTTAGCATATAGTTACCGTGTTCACTTTACCGTTTACAGTGCTACCAGACGCCGGAGTTTCCGGTTAGCGCTGCGCACGGCAGTGCCGCCTTTTAATTGCACTACTGGGTCGACATGTTCTTTCCGGGGTGGTGTCGTGAAGGTTGAGAGGCGCTCTTACATCTGCGTGCTTAGTGGAAGCACGACCTCTTCAACTCTGAGGGTAGTTTACCGCGACTCCTCGTTCGCTATAGCCGAGTGGTGCGGCCAGACTTGTTCGTTGTATCTGCGACAAATTTCCATTGCCCATATGCATATTTTGACGGTAGCACCGCACCCGCTCGTAATAAACGAGCGTTCGTTATATCTGCGGCCGTTAAAGTGGGCTCGACTGTACATCCGCGGAATTCACTTTAATACACTGGTATCAAGAAAGTCCAGGTGGTGCTGCAGATGTATGAGTAGAGGAAGTAATGACCGATCGCAACATTTGTCATCTGCCTTGTGGAGAGGCCGTACAGGTTTCCCGAGAAAAATCGAGAAGTGAGAAAATCGAATGAATCAGCACAAAGTTTTCACGAGAAAATATCCAGAAAATACAGGCGAGCACTTAGTACCCTATTAAGCACAGCTGCCAGAAAGTCGTTGTTTGTATTTTTCAAAATAAATGCTTGAAACAAGTTGTTGGACAATTTGAATAGGTTTTAGGCGCAAAAAACAGACGAGCCACATAGGAAAAGTAACAGGACGAAGCGCCTTCGTCCTGTTACCTTCCTATGTGTCTCGTCTGTTTTTTGCGCCTAAAACCTATTCAAATATGAACCAGAACCAACTAGCCCAGCAGGAAGTGCTTTTAGACTTTGTTGGACAAATGGTGCACACCAGATTAACCACTCTCTATCAAGGGCGCAAACGCTGCCTTTGATAGCGCCCCAGGAAAAGTGACAAAAGTTTTATGTAGTGCAAGTATATCTTCTTCCTTGTACAATGTTGCACTTGCAAGAACGTTGCAGCGCAACGTCGCAACGATGCTGCCTGTTTGTGTCCGTGCACAGATGAAACGTTCTCAATCCATTCAAGCCTGTTTTTTTATCATACTTTTTTATCTGAAGAAAAGAGGTTGTGGTCATAATAATAAGCCAATTGCGTCGTAATTTCTCACTGCACTAGCGAGAAGCCACGATTAGCTGCGTTTTTGAAGATACTGAGCCATAGGGACCCGGGACAGATTCGATCAGGGTGATTAAACAAGACACTTGTAGTATCTGAGGGGGGGGGGGGGGGGGGGGGGAGGAATCGTTGCACTCTCTGCAATGCAAAGCGTTTACGACCCCGCTCCTTTATTCACCCATCTGCGATGTTCGAACAAATGCTCATTGCTTCCTCCACTAAGGAGAAGTGCCGTGTTTAATCACCCTGAACGAATTGTTGGGAGCTGGTGGAGGCCTTTATGACTACGAAGGAAGTGTTTTTTCACCATCTATCAGTTTGGCAGAAGAGTTAGGCTTTTTTGGCAACTCTGTGCGGTCCAGGTGATAGGGGAGTGCCGTTTACTATGGAAGATAGGCGAATTTCATTGAAAAAGATGTCATTATTTGACTATGATGTGCATGCGCCGTATGATTTTTAGGTTTTAATCTTTGTTCTTCTCTTTTTTTGGGTTGTCACTGTGTCCTCCGCCTTTATACACTTTTCCCAGAATAAAATAACCAGTGGTTAGTCAGTGCTCGTATCGTCTTCCTTTTGTCCTGTTCCTGTGCTGCTTAAGCATGAACCCTTACCAACTAGCCCAGTTTTTCGTTCTCAAAACCAAAGTGTTCTGCCTTTTTTATTTTGTATATCGATGAGCCAGAAAAAAGTTAACAGCATAGCAAGGTTGATTGAAACCCAACTGCATTCTAATTTTTTTTTGTCCTGAACCCGTTTGAACCCGTTTGAACCGGTTCGATACCGTCCGAACCGGTTCGAACCGGAACGAAATGTCCTTCTGGAGCCGAACCCGGAACTGAACCCGAAAGGCGCGAACCCGAACCCGAACCGAACCCGAAAAAATTCCGGTTCGACACCCTGACTGCTGACAACTACAGACAAATCTCAAGTGGCTCTCACGTCGTGGGCCCAAGCAGTCGTCCCCCACCTGGGGGCCACGCCGCCACACTAGGCCTAATTAATTGCAATTACGGCTATAAAGTTTATTCACTCACGTGTCCACCGAGATCTGAGACAGATACTGCGCCATTTACTTTCCTCAAAAACGAATTGCTATACAGAGGCATGTGCTTTGATGTGCAAAATGTTCTTCAGCACCAAATTAAGTGACGCTGGTTTTCAATAAGTGAGGCTAGCGAAGTAACAAAGTAATAGACAGGAAAACACTAGAATGACCCATGCTAATGACTTGACTTTATTCCAGTTATAGTCCAGCATTGTCGTGTCTACTTTTTTTTTTTTTTCACCCTTCCGGACACACAACAACTCGCCCATATTTTCGCCCTTGTCGGCTTTGTGTAGCGCTCTACGTCAGTGCTCACTTTTCTCAGGGACGCGTGACCAATCATATTCCTTTGAGTTTTTTTTTTTTTTTGTTTATTGGGGTCTAACGTCCCAAAGCGACTCGGGCTATATATGAGGGACGCTGCAGCGAAGGCCTCCGGAAATTTCGACCACCTGGGGTTCTTTAACGTGCACTGACACCGCACAGCACACGGGCCTCCAGAATTTCGCCTCCGTCGTAATTTGGCCGCCGCGGCCGGGATCGAACCGACGTCTTTCGGGCCAGCAGCCGAGCACCGTAACCACTGAGCCACCGCGGCGGCCTCGTTGAGTTGGCTTTTTCCGCGTTCCACGTTTATAAAATGGTGCCGCTCACATTTCTAATGTAGAATATGAAGATGTTTGCGTATTTAGTGACGTAATTTGTAAATAGGCAATGCGGGGAAGCAACGAGCTTTGAAATGCGTAATTTTGCCGTTCGGTATTTCGAACCACTTGCTGACAAAGAAAATTTAAGAACTGTGCTTACCTTCAGTATTTAGGGACTTAAATTTCGCACGGTTGCCCCCTAAAGTAAAAAAAAATAGAAGATTGATTAAGTAATTAAACGTCTAATTATGGATGATGAAGTTTCATGGCACAATGGCATCTGTAGCCAAAGAGCGCTATGGCAGAAGATTTTTTGCTTCTACTCAAGGTGGGCACAGAATACCCATTTCCCTAGCATTTCACCCTAAAGAAACCAAGCACCAGGCAGGGAACAGCTGCGGTCTTAAACGTCTAATTATTGAGCTCTATCACGCACATAATGCCCGTCTTGCTATACAGTCAACCTGAACAGGCCGCACGGTCGTATCTCACAATTTCCGAATAAAAATTTGTAACCGGTTAAAAAAATCACCCTGTATACTCTCCAGCTCTCAGGAGAATATACCGTTTAAGCTACATCTGAAAAAAATTAGGATTAAAGGCCTAAAGTGTTTTAGGCACTTAAAATATCAGGATGTTATTATAAAATGCCGTATTAAAAAATTTTTCGCGTAGGCCAGCAGAAGGTCACAGTGAAAAGCAATGACATTAACTTTGACGTGGACACCTCGCTGGAAAGGAGAGAAAAGGTCGCTGAATTCATTTATTGGTCACCAAAACACACTAAACATAGTTTTCTTGTTGTTCGCTCTTTCTCGCCGTCTCGCAAAATGCATAGAAAATAACTCCCCTCAGAGCTCGCAAAGCCAGATGTTGAGATTAGATACAAATCGTACTACCGGCTGCAGATGTGCACTTCTGCGTAAACTTCAGTTTCACAAAACACTCCGAATATAGTGCGTGTCCGGCGACTACTGTTGCAAACATTGCATACGTTGAATCAAGCAGGAAACATGTTTTCTATGCCTCGCGAGGCGACCGTTCAGTGAAGTGGTCGCTGCTGAAAAATGTTGCCATCAAGGGTGGTTCACGTTTTACGCCAGTCAATTAGTGGTGCTAAACCATTGAGACAGAAATTCGCACTACGAACTATCGTATTTTTAGTTGCAGGCTTTCCATTGCGAGGCTTGATTATGTTTCAAATTTAAAGCAGCGCGGAAAAACAAGGATGATGAAGAAACATGAAGAAAAACGGCTGGGGTTCAACATGGCTTGAGCGTATAGTTATACGAGTGAAAGCTCGGTTAACCATGGTCTCCACTGTCTCAAATTAAATGTCAAGGCCAAAGGTCAGGTACGTAATGGTCACAGTCACATGGTCAAGTGGCCATACTACCATAGCTTGCGCTATACCACCACGCAGTTAAGTTCGGTTTGACCTTGTGAGGCATTTAAGGTCATTGTCGATGTGGTTCCCACTGTTTCAAATCAATTTTTAAAGTCAAAGGTCAAGGTCAGGTGCCCAATGGTCATTGTCATATGATCACATGATCATATGATACCATAGCTTTGGCCATACCATCACGAAGTTCGATTTGACCTTGTGAGGCACTGAAGGTCATTGTCTCATCCACATCGAAATCGGAAGTTGTACCCCGAGAATAGAGCTATCGCTCTAAAACATAACAGCTACAGCGCTAGTGATGTCGTTTGTGTGTTTTTCCGTCCCCAGTTTATCGCGCCTCTTCAAATTTTCATGATTAGTACCTGACTTGCGCTCACTGAGATTTTAATTAATGATTATAACCATTCATTCTTGATCTCAGAAGCTAGTGCAAACGCATGCAAGTTAATGTCGGCTTTGATTGCACAGTTCGAGCACTGCAGTAGACAGAAAACGCGATTGTTTTTATGTTTGCTGCCCATATTGTGTGCTTTACACGCGCACATGGATATTATTATGTTATGTTGCAGTGGCTGCTTGCTAAACGAAACTCAAAACGCTGTAGTGCGCGCTAGGCGACAGAACTAACTGTACAGAAGTTCGGCGGCAGAAGCCAGGCCAAGCTGGACACCTTCAGACAGTGTCATCTCTCGGGCGGTTCTGGAGGCGGCCGCGTGGCGGCGACACCGTATGTGCAAGTTGCGAGTGATTGCTGCAACCCTGAAAAAAAAAAAAGTGTTCGGGAGCTGGTATTCTTGGGTTGCTGCAAAAGTTTCTTAATACTGTTGCTTTACCTTTTGACTGAAAGTTTGCACGAATGGTGCCGATCAATCCCTTCCATAAATCGGTAAGGTGGCTTCCTCGCGTCGCACGTTGCCGTAATCGTGACGTCGTCGGTCATCAGCATCCCTGCAGTTATCACCCTTTGTCAATGAAGGACTTACTTTTAGAGTCTTGTTTATTTATGACCGTTTGAACTTACAACCCTTACATGAATCTAAAGCACATCTTCTCTTATGCGAGGGCCAGAGCGTTGGAACAGACGGCACATCTCTTCGAAGTGCGCAAGAACGGTCTATCTTGGCAGCAGTATGCGCGTCTCGAGCAGTAATTCGGCCTTTGCTTTGCGGAAAACGCTTGTGAATGTTTTCACGAGTGCTTTCCTAAATTCCTTCCACGTTCGCAGGTAAGCCTTGTGCTTGTCGTACAAGGTTTTAGCAGGGCCATTCAGAACGAAAAATACGTACCGTAGTTTTTCTTGGTCGTCCCAACCTTTGAAAGTCGCCTCATGCTCAAACTGGTCCAACCATTCCTCGGTGTCTTCCTGGGGTAGACCAGGATCACGTGGCTGGTGTGCAGCGTTACCTTCCATCTTCAGGAGCGTTACAGGTCCACGGTCCCCCCCAGTAAAAAAGAAACCATTGGAACCAATTGGACATTCCAAATGAAACTAATTGGACATTCCAATTAGTTCCAATTGGATTTCCCAATTGGAACCAATTGGTTCCAGTTGTGTTTTTAGCCCCGGACCAATCGGACCCAACTGGACTAGCCAATTGGACCCATTAGGCCAGGCAGTTATTTCACCCAGAAAATATTCACAAAATATGTTATGTTCATTGAGAGAGGTAGCTAAATGTTTATGAATAATATGCTTTAGAATCTTGGATAAATATTTCTACAACTTAACATACTAGAATGTGCAAAAGGAAAACTTATTGATGAGGACTGCAGGAAGATGCTGTGCCTAGTGCCAATCAACATTGAAATTGAAATTAACATGTTTTCATGGAAATCAAAGCCAACAGGCACACATACATCACTCACAAGCAACACTGCATATTCAGGCACTGGTAGCATATATTAGCTCAATATGTACATCCAGAGAACATACTTATGCTCAAACTTATATACCCCATTTGTGAGGCTCTCATGCTGGGGCCAGTGGTGCTTGCCCACTGAGTGCAGTTATTTAATTTAATTTCAGCTGCAGTGGTGATGCAGATGATGAGTACAGTTTAGTAGGTTAAGCTGCTGACAGCTCTTATTAACCATATTGGTTCTACCTTGTTTGTCAAAAATGCAAGCATTCATTGGAAAAATTAGGTGCAGTTGGGAGGTCCAATTGGATGCAATGGGTAAGACTAATTGGGCCCACCAATTGGAAACCCAACTGGTTCAATTGGATAGTCCATTTGGGCCATCCAATTGGAACCAGTTGGAAACTCATCCAGTCCAATTGGACCCATTTGGAAATTCAATTGGTTCCAAAGGTGTTTTTTTTTTTGACTCGGTCGGCATCTACACCAGATGCCACGTAGCTTTGACGGTAGTCAAGTCAGTGAGGAAGATAGCGAAAAGTTCTTCTAAAAGAAAACTGTTTATTGGGCAGACCTGTGCCCACAGTGGACTGAATGACTCGGCGGCGTCGAAAGCAACAAGCGTGCTCGGCGGTCGTCGACAAGAATATCCGCCGCTCTCAGTTGGGCTCATGTAAAGATGATAGGGAACTTTCGAGATAAGGCGTGAAAAGTTACAATAGTCTGGAACAAAATAGACTCGGTTCCGCCTTGATGAAATCAATCGAGGTAAATCTGGTCGCGTCTTGCATCACAAACAAAGCGATAAAGCCACGTACTGGCAGCTTTGAAGAACGAACAAACAAAGAGTACAAAGATTCGCGTCCTCTTTCGTTCAGTTGTCAAACTGGATACTGTCTTTCAAAATGATCTACGCTCATGAATTTGTCTTCGAACTGAGTGCATGTTGTCGCATTTCAGTTAACGTATTGGCATGATCTCAGAAAATACCTCATAAGCAGTGTTTTGCTTCTCAGATGAGTTTTAATCACGTTCAATGTGAATATATAAGTCCTCTATTTCACGTAATCTCTCTAGGTACCGCCAAAGCCAGCAAGGACAAATACTTCATCGTGCCTAACTTCAATCTTCTAATGTTATTTTATTGTTTATGTATCGGGAGCATTGTTCAGTTATATTTCTTTATTGTTGTCTTTTAATGGATTATATACGACCATTGATTTCTAATAGAAATTAATGTTTGTTCGTCTTAAGACGAGCGACATTTTCAAAAGTAAATATCAGTATCTTGATCTGAAAAGGATCCATTATACTAGCCGGTTAATTTAGTCTGAAGGTCAAGCTGGAGCGGGTTCAAATGCTCCATAGACTTTCTCCAGACAGGGTGTGGGCAGCGCGCATTAGCCCAGTAACGCTCTCGTTTCTAGGATTATGATGGTACTCATGCCAAAGTCTGTTAATAAAATGTACCTTACACTGATGTAATAATTTCAATATGAATGTCTTAGACGAAGTGCGAAGTTCACCAAGTAGAACGCTTTTTCAGGTGCATGACTCCATTTCCGTAAACTGTATTACCAGATAAAGCGGAACCATTCGTGTCGCTATCCCCACAACGAGTGGCCCCGCACAAGACGGTAAATTAGTGCAGAACTGATTCGACTCCGAAAAAAGGGTGTATAGGCCTCCTAAGCATTGCCTAAATTAGATTCAGCATATTTACATTCGATACACGTGGTTATCGTCTTTTTTCTCAGCTTTCTCCCATCCTATCCTAAAAGTCCATAATCTCAGTATGTCGATGGTCCTGAACGCTAATACCATTTAGCTTTCCTTTGAGTGCGCCTATGAAACCACTAGCTTTTTCTATGCCCTTATTTGCGATCGATACCAAGGGGTATAGTGTCCACGACCTACTAGACCACTATCGCTGTTGCAAGCGCTTTTGCTGTGCGCTGTGGCTGGAAACATCAGTTTTCTTATTTGATATTCTTTGTGCGCGAGTTCATGAAACTAATATTTTCTTTCACAGCAGGCAGTGGGTGTCCTTCCATTGGCAAAAGTTTTATACAATTGGCGGAAGTTGGCATATACTTAAGTAAGAATTAAGCCTATTTTAAAAAATAGGCTTTCGGAGGTAAAATTGTTTTTCTTGCTCGAAGTAATCAGAGGCCGTATCAGGCGCTATAAAACGGGTTCCAAGTGCTATTTAAGGAAATAATTAACTAAAATTTGTTACTTAACTTTTTTAGTTATTGCAGTTAGGTATGTTTGTAATTAGGAAATTGTAGATGATCATCAGTCAACCCGATATCTGCCGGTAGATTTACGAAAATAAAATTGCGCGCAAAATCTCCGCTCTGCAGACGCGCGCGACGGGCTCCGTGCGGCAGGTGAGCACCGCTAAGTCATGCCCCCGTGTTGATGTCACTCACTCACTGATGCTGGGCACGTCACACGCACGCCGCGCTTTATCTGCGGCACAAACAGAAAATGGCTCGCCGTGGCCGCCATCTGCATGCAGCTTTCTCGCCCGCCAAGTGTGACTTGTCATTAAGTCCAGCGCGTGCGGCCGTGACTTCCGGAAAAATAAAAGTTAGAAATGTGTAGTCAAGGAACCCGCAATATCAAATCCTCCCTAGTAGCACAGATTGCTGCTGGAACATGGCAGCAATATTACCTTTTTAGGTTGCATTAACGTGGCTAGTGTCCTCCTTAGGCCATATCAAGACAACATACGTAAAAAACATCGCTGCAGCATTTTCCGCGATGTTGTGTCCACATACTGTTGCGTTGCAAAAAACTGCTGGCCTGTGGGCCCGCGAGCTCCGGAAACTGTGTCGCGAGCGTTCCGATCCATACTCGGCGTCGCAGAATGCCGGCCTCGTCGCGGACGCGGGGCTCATGTTCGGCGTTCGAAAACGCGAACGTAAAAGCCGAGGGACGCGAACACGTGAACACGGCGTTCGAGAACGCGACCGTCAGCGCCCAGGAACGCTTCCTCCCGAGAACGCCCAGCTGGGTCACGTGGGCACGGCGTTCGAGGGAGAAGCAGTGAACGCACGGGAGACAACGAGGAGAGTCGTCCTCCAGCAGCGGAAAGAGAGCAGCTGCTCGGGGAGCCAGCCTGTACCTTCCAAGGGCCTGGGGCCCTCTTTTCTTTTGGGTCAAATTCTTTTAATAAAGACCCACTTCCCAGCCTTCATCGAGTCCACAGCCCGTTCCTCGCAACAATATGTACAACATTGCTGTAGCATTGCCACAGTGTTTCATAATATTAATGTAACATTCTTGAAAAGTTAAGCAACCCTGCACAAGCATGCAGGCCTGCCAATAATCGGTAAGCTTCACAACATATTATAACGCTTTGCAAGGACCAACAAGAGCGACCGACACTTCAGCTCCACAATGCTGTACAACATGCAACTCATACACTCACCTCTGAGCGGATAACATAGAGTCAAGCTTATATAGCCGTCCCTGAAGGGTGTCCCAAGGGTGATAGTGGTGAATAGGTAATAAACAAAGCTTTGCGACATATTAATGGAGCTGTGAATGCAGTCTGTGGCAGGCGCAACAAAAGAGGTTTAGTGCAAAGTACGGCTAATTGGAAAAAAAAAAGATGTTTTCCGTAGCAACTGTCGGAAAAGTTCTGGAACCCTGTATACTTGAAGTATATGGGTAATGTTGCTTGATTGTTATGATTCAAACATTATAATAACGTTCACCAGGCTGTCTTGCCTCAACGTTGCTTCTCGATGTTGTTCCAATGATGGCAGATGGTATGCAATGTTAGCAGATAGTGCTGCAACGTTGGAGTGTGTTGCACAACATTATAAAGCATTGGCGACATTACATTTTGTGCTACTAGGGCGCGTTAGCATCAACTGTTTTATTCTTTCCGGCACTCAACACGGCTGCAGCTGCGTATGGTCATTTTTCGACGGCTGAGAGTGCAGAGATGGTGAATGCGTACTTGAACGCGGAGGGAAACCCCGCACGTCTGTATACTGCACGACACCCAGGTCGTCGCGTGCCATCACTTCTTTCGTTCAAAATGGCGTTCAACCGTTTTCGCACCACCGGAGCGGTGCATCCTCAAAGAAGTAGGCGGCCCCATGTCCTAAGCGAAGATTTTCAGACAGGCCTCCTGGCATGCGTTAACTGGATGCCATAGGCGAGCGTGAGAGAAGTCGTTGATGCATGCCAAAGCAATGTCGCTTCAGTTTGGAGAGTGTTTTCTAAGCATCAATTATACCCGCATCACCTATCTCTACATCAGGGACTCACGGACAGCGACTTCCAGCGGAGGCTGGTCTGCTGCAACTTGTGCCTCATCTAGTGTGACCGAGATGAAAATTTTCTAAATGACGTACTTCGGAACGACGAGGCACACTTCGATAGAGATGCGGGAGTTACACAACACGCACTATCGCAGTCCACACTGGCTGCGAGAATACAGGCACCAATGGCAGTTTTCTCTGAACGTGTGGTCTGGGATTTTTCGCGGCCGCATCTTTGGGCCATACTTTGTTGAAGGAAACATGAGAGCCAAGCGTCACGCAGACTGCATTCTAAAGGATGTGGTTGCACGGACTTCGTATCGATCGGAACTTTCACTCAGCGTTGTGCTTGCGGTGTGATACCAACACGATGGAGCGCCACCACATTCGTCTTCTCGTGCTGTGCTTTTCCTTGATGTGAACTTTCCCTCGCAATCGATTGGGCGCGGCGGGCCCATTTGACCCCAACCCAGCAGATTTGACCCCATTGGACTTTTTTCTTTGGGGGCATGTAAAAAACGAAGTGTATCAAACAGCTCCAAAAAGCCTCCGGGATCTCAAGGGCAGAATCACCAAAGCGCTGGCCAACATTCCAGAGGACACGACTGTGCGCTCTGTACGTCCAGTGAAAGATATCGCGCGCAGTTATAAGTAGTAGTAGTAGTAAAAGACTTTTAATCGACCATAATTTACAGGCCGAGCATTTGACCGCCTGGGCGACCAGAAGCCGCTGTTCTTCTTCCCCTTCAGCGCCAAGCCAGTCGAGCCAGGTGGTGATGGATAGAGAGGGTGGGGGGAAGGAACCCGACTGCTGAGCAGCCGGGCAATAGAAGAGGCAATGGGCCAGGTCCGCATAGATACAGGGGCAGTTGGGACAGGAAGGGTCCGATCGATAGCGATAGAGGAAGAGGCGGGACGGGGTGATAACTGCATTCATCTGAATGTGCCGAAGAAGGCGAGACTCCGGCACCGTGAGTGATGGATGAGGGGGAGGGTAAAGGCGTTTGTCGAGGCGGTGCTCAAGGTAGACCTCTTTTATGGTGCGGCGAAGGGTGAGTCTCCCACCGTCCTCCGAGGGCTTGGGCCAGGGGATCAACGGTGCCCGGAAAAGTGTGTCGCGGGCGAGCTGATGGGCCAGCTCATTGCCGTCAATCCCTGAATGCCCAGGGACCCAGCGGAGGAAAACGATGGAAGGCTGCAGTGCGGAGACCGCTCGTTCGACCTCCGGTTGGAGAGAAGTGGTCAGGGTGCGTTTCTGTATGTGGTGTATAGCGGCTTGTGAGTCCGAATAGACTGTGTACTCTTGGAGAGAGGGAAGGAGGGAAAATGACTGGAGGGCATGCGCAATGGCTAGGACCTCGAGGGACAATGCGTCTGGAGGGTGTAGATACGGCCCGCTGGTGTGGGTTTCAGGAGCAGGGAGGTGTGGATGGTACAGGGCGTAGCCGCAGGAACCTCGAGGAGCCACGAAGGAGGCATCCGTGTAAGCTACACCCTGGGTATCAAAGAGAGGGGAATGGTGCTGTGCGGCCGCATGACGACGTCCGGCGTGCAGGACGGGGGACATGTTGGTCGGGAGGGGAAGGATACGAAGATTGGGGGCGGGGGTGGGAATAGGAGTGGTAAACGGGGAGACTGGAATGGGCGAGATACCCGCTTGAGTCAATAACCACTGACCCTGACGGGTAAGGGAAAGCCGGGCAAGCTGCGAGTCACGATGGAGACTGAGAAGAGAACGAAGAGGATGGAAGAGGCCTGTGGCAAAGAGCTTAGTGGTAAAGGTAGTGATAGGGAGGTTGAATGCTGCCTTGTAGAGGCCCACAAGGGCAGTCTCGAGAGCGTTAAGTTGAGTCTGAGTGAAGGAAGCGTAGGGTGCAAAGTACAAGACCTTGTTGAGGGCCAGCGCGTGGGCAACTCGGCACGCGTGAACCTCGTGGAGACCTGAGCAGTTGTAAGTATTCGCATGCAAGGCCACCATTTTGAGCATTTGCTCCGAGCCCCTGAGCGTTCCTACAGAAATGTTTCATGACTGCGACCGTACTGTATGTCTGGCTGTGTTTTTCGAAATCGATACTTAAATTCCGGAGCGCAGAAGCCGTAAAAAGCTTTTGAAAAGCGACCTCGGTGGTATCGCAAAGCAAAACTATTTCGCAACGGGAAATGCATTCGCGGGATCGCAGGTCGCGGTCGCACTCGGCGCTCGTGAAAAGCCACATTTGGGCGGGCGAGCAGGCTCCAGCAGATGATGAACACAACGCCACTAGCCGCTGTTAGGGCCGAAGATAAAGAGCAGCGTGCGTGTGACGTGTTGAACTGTGAGTGACGTCAACACGGGGGCGTGACTTCGCGGCGCTAAGCTGCTGCACGGGTGCCGTCGCGCGCGTAGCGCGGAGATTCTGAGCGCTTTGTTCTGCGCGCAGTTACATTTTCGTAAATCTAACGTCGACGGATAACGGATTGACTGATGATCCTATACAATTTCCAACGGACATATAACTGCAATAACTAAAACGTTAACAAGTTCAGTTAATTGTTGCCAACAGAATCTAACAGAAATAACAAAAAGTTAAGTAACAAATTTTAGTTAATTATTACAAAAAATAGCACTCGCAACCGGTTCTATCGCGCCCGCTACGGCTCCTGATCACTTCGCGCACAGGGGGGGGGGGGGGGGGGGCACGTGTACCATAGGCGCACATTTACAAGAAATACAGTCCGACTTAAGTAATTAGAGACGTATATTAATTACCGTAGTCTTGAGCGCACAGCGGAAACAAAGAAAGGTTTTTGGGTGTTGACAATTTTTCCGTTATTAGTTACTCAACGTTTTGCATTGCATATGTCATTTCGCAGCATATCCGCTGCCATTTTGTAAGAAAAATGTTTGCCAGTAACACAGTGTCGTCAGCATACTGGAACGCTGTACATTTGGGAATTGCCAAAGGGAAGTCTTTAACGAAAATATTAAACAACAAGGCCGCCGCGGTGGCTCAGTGGTTATGGTGCTCGGCTGCTCACCCGGAAGACGTGGGTTCGATCCCGGCCGCGGCGCTCGAATTTCAATGGAGGCGAAATTCTAGAGGCCCATGCACTGTGCGATGTCAGTGCACAAAAGAACTCCAGGTGGTCGAAATTTCCAGAGCCCTTCATTACGACGTCCCTCATAACCTGAGTCGCTTTGGGACGTTAAACTCCCATAAACCATACCAAACCATTAAACAGCAGTGGCACACGAGCGATCAGCGATAGCTTACAACTGAAAACGGCCCTATATCATCGGCAGCGACGACTTAAATCGATTGCTCAAGTAGTTTTCTAGAATGCTGTCAAAAGCACACTGTGACGACCCCACATAATGCGCAGGTCCACACGGGACGGAGAGGCAAGAAGACACCGTATGGCTCAGTTTAAACAAAATGATGTAATCAATAATTATACATGGTACATCAGAGGCTGGGGTGTCCGAGCTTACGTGGCGACGCCGTCATGGGGGCGATGGATGGTCTCCGGAGTTGCGATCCGTCGGTGGCTGGCAGAAGCTGCGCGCCGTCCGGCTTCGGCGCTGAAGGCCCCTTTTTCGTGAACGATCTCGTCCTCCCCGTGCCTTTCGTCCGCACTCGCCAGCTATATCTGCTCCGCCGGCCACGCCCGATCTCCTGTCTTCCCGACTGGAATGTTTCTTTCTTCCTCCTTTCAACGGCGGCGCCCTGCGGCATCCCCGACATCCCTCGTTGGAATGTCGTTTGTCTCCCGCCGGCAGCTTTTTTTCTCTTGTCCTTGTACGGCCAGGCATGCCTAATTGGGCTGGCTTTCCCTCCCGCCGGCGCCTTTGCTGTGGTCGCTCGGACAATACCTCCGGCGCGTCCCCGGCCTTCGCCGCTATAGTGGTCACCTCCGCTCAAGGAATTTCGCTGGGGTTACTGCTGACAATGGCCCTAGACATTCCTGCTACACTAATCCGCTGAGGCTCGGAGGGGCATTCCAAGCATCCCACTTCCCATGGTCGTCGCGAGGTTGTCGGCCTTGTTGATTGTTCACGGTTGAGCACAGAGAAAATTCCGCCGAAGGTATGGGCCCTGGTAGCTCACGCACGGAACGTCACACTCGCTCACCCTCCAGAAGAATGTTCTCCGAACATTTGAGTCCAGGCAGCTCCCCTTCTTTTTCTGAATCGCCTCGCACATTCCGTCCGACAAAACACTTTTCGCTGCACACAACACCACTGCACTGCACCATATGCCGCAGCTGTCATAACTGGCGTCTCCAGGGGCAGCACTGATCTTCTTTCACAGACAAACATGAAACTCAGCACCCAAGCCTCTCCTTGCTAGTCCAAACTGGACGAAATAAATTTACCACAGTTACAAAGGAGCTCCCACTTCCAGCACAATCACGGCACAGACAAAAAAATATATAAAAGGAAGTCGGGCATGTTCTGCATCCTGTGTAAAAGTGTTACTTAATGACAGAAAGGCTTAACTAGCAACTCCGATATTTTAACACATAAGCACATAGCAATGTTATGAGCTGCAGCATTACACAGTCTTAACCAGTCCCCAACTCCGCTCTGTTTACGCCATTAGTCCGACTTAGCTTTCCGATTTCGAAGTGGATATCGGCGTTCATGAGTCGTACCAAGTAATTCTGTGACCCCTTGTCTGCTTTGAGACTCGCGAGGGCTCGTGGCAGGAGCCTCTCTTGGCGTTATCTGCGCGGCAACCTCGCGCGCTCCTTCCTCCAGCAATGCATGAAGTAAATCCGGTGGCATTCCTGCCGTAACCTCTGGCGCTTGCCGAACAAATGCAGGAGAGGGCGTTTCTTGCGAACAATCTGCGCGCTCCGCTTCACTTCGGTCCCCATCAAAATCTGCGCTTTCCCCCTCCTCATTTCGTGAATACTGAACCGGTGCCGACTTGAGGCGATTTGCGTGTATCCTTATCAAGCGGCGGTTCACGTCTCGGACCCTGAAGTTTACCGGAGAAAGCTTCTCGACAACCTCGCACGGTCCTCTCCACTTCGTCTGGAACTTACGAGCCAACCCAATCTGTCTTTGGCAGTTTTCGATATACACGCTGTCCCCCACATCAAACGGCGCGTCTCTAGCACCGCGATCGTGCACCTCCTTCCTGCGCTTCGCCGCTTTCTTTAAGGCCTCCTTTGCGATGTCCCTCGCCACTTGCAAGCGCGATTATAGCTCAACCTTATAGTCGTCCAGTGAAGCGTATGGGACACGACGGGGGCCCTCTGGCACTTCACTAGGCTGGTCCGGGTCTCGGCCGTAGAGAAGAAAGAATGGCGATTCGCCCGTGCTCTCGTGTGCTGCGGAATTGTAGGCAAACATTGCATACGGGAGCCACAAGTCCCAGTCCCGCTGGTCGCGCGAAACAAAATGCGACAGGAACCCGGCCACGGTTTGGCTCAGTCGCTCCACCGCGCCGTTGCAAGCCGGATGGTACGGTGTTGTCTGCTTCTTAGTGATCTTAAGCAGCTCGCAAACTTTCCTCATTAGCTGCGACACGAAGTTTGTTCCCCGATCTGTCAA
This sequence comes from Amblyomma mixtum, assembly GCF_055824585.1. NCBI lineage: Eukaryota > Metazoa > Arthropoda > Arachnida > Ixodida > Ixodidae > Amblyomma > Amblyomma mixtum. The sequence goes on from NC_143013.1 coordinate 71,660,388, forward strand.
GAGTTGCCTCGGAGATCCATGTCGGAGCACGATCTGTTCGACAAATGCTCTTGCAACCGTGTCTGCTTTCTGATCTGGGAGTGCTACCGCTTCAGCGTATTTTGAAAGGTGATTGACAAATACTAAAATGTACCTGTTTCCAGAAGTGGTCGTGGGCAATGGGCCCATTATATCCATACCTGTCCGCTCGAAATGAGCCGAAACCTCAGGGAACGGCTGAATTGGTGCTGGCCTGCGTCCCTTGGGTGTTTTAGAGCGCAGCTCTTTGGCGTCCGTTCCTGGGTTTCGCGTCGGCGTCGGCGTCGGCCTCGTAACCAGCTCCGCCCCCAATTTCACGCTTTTCAATTGGTCGAAATGCTCGTGACGTCACAGTGCGCGAATTTCAAATGGGGCCAATTGTACTTTGGCTAGTAACCATGCAACCAATCAAAGGGATCGTATAGTGATGCTGCAACTAAGTTGGACTGAGTTTAGTTAATTGCTTAATTAATCAATTAGCCTAATTAATATAGAGGAGAATGAAGAGATCAGAAGAAAAGAAAAGAAAAGAAAGACGCGCGCCGCAGCGACAACAGCGTCCGCGGAAGGAGACGCTGCTGAAAAAAAAGATAAGTACGAAGCCGCGTTCCCTCCACCACCACGCACTTCCCCACTCAGTAAGACGTTGCTCGTTTCATATACGTTGTGTCGAACATCCTAGACAGTTCCAACAATTGACAGGTTAATGACAGAACACGATGGATAGAAATACAAGAATATAAATATGAAATAGCCTAATTAACCTTTCTAGTTAGACCGCGTAAATCAATAAAACCGAGAACGAAATTGGTCGAGTTGGGGAATCGAACCAGGATCTCCGGAGTGCGATACGAGCACGCTAGCCACTCCGTAATGCCAGCTGAATGGTTTGGAATGAACAAAGGCGCGTCTAGCTAATACGGCGTCTTCGTTCACTCCCATCTTCCCCCTTTCTCTTACGGCGAGGTGCAGGTGTCCACCCAGATATGCGAGAGAGATACATTTCCTTTCCTCAAAAAATAAATTTACCGTCCAGCAAGGCGTACAGCCGAATTGGCGATGGCGTTCTGTGGACTCCCTGGCAGCGTTGCAAGACGCTGTCGCGTTCCACTCTTACAGGCGAACTTTAACATGTTAACCACACATCAGAAACACACGCAGACAGCCAATGGACGCGTCATTCGCTGGCAGCACTTGATTCATCATTCACAACCACATTCTTAACGTACGCTCCCTTGCCGCACATGCCAAGGACGTACACCACGATCACATTCTGCGCCATTCCTCTGTACTTTGCTTTGCTGAAACCTGGATGGATCCCGAAGAGCCTCTCGAAATCATAGATTTCCTATACTGCTGTGGTGCTCGCAGAGACCACAACAAAGCGGCGGGAGTCGCTATCTACTTGCGCACAGGTCTCTCTGCAATACCAGTCGAAATGTTTGGCACGTCACATGAAGTTGGCGAACTGTGAGCCGCAAAGTTGCCCAACGGCTTGCTGGTAGTAGCTGCCTACTTCGCCCCTACCGCACTCACGAAAGACGTCGTGCACTTCCTGCAACTCGCATTAACCGTCCATCGATCCACACCGATGTTAGTAGTGGGGGACTTTAATGTTGGCATAAAGACAAACAGCAATTTCCTAACACTTATGCGGGAGAACATCCCGTTCCTCTCGCTCGTAACGCGTCCCACGGCTGTGACAACCTCGCGAGGCACTTGTATAGATCTCGTCTTTGAGAATCAAGCATTGGTGTACCAATTCGAACATATATCACTCTATTTCTCCGACCACAAAGCTTCCTTCATGACTGTCAAGAACTGTTAGTGGAGTCTTTGTTAAAGGAATACGTGTGAAAAATAATAATAAAAATTCTGTGATAGCGCATACATGTGTTGCTCGATTTCTTTGCCTCAATCTATCGAAAAGGTGAAACAGCTTATTTGCTGCGCTCAAATTTCGCATTAGGAAGTAACGTAATCGTCGGTAATTTTTTCTTTCCAGACAGGAATGACACTTCGCACAGTAGTCTCTAACATCCTGTCGCATGCCACTCCAAAAGTACAAACGCTCGACGCGCCTGCGTGTCTTCGCTACGCCAAAATGACCGGCGCACGGCGCATCGTGGAACGCGCGAAGAACCCTTTCTGTCCACGACCGAGGTATGACGACTCTCTCCCAAGCGGTTTTCTCTGGTCTCCCTTTCCTGGTTGGCCTCGTGCGCCGACACAGGGTGCCGTCTTTGCCAATGAAATAACCTAGCTGTTCGGGGTGAGATGGTGCGCCCTCTAAGCTTTCGATTATTCGCTTCAGGTCAGGATCTTTGCACTGCTCTGTGCGTAATTCGGCGGGGTCGACTACGGGGACAAACTCATCTATAGCTGACACGGCAGCTGTACGGCTGAGCGCATCAGCATTCAGATGTGTCTTTCCTGACTTGTGCTCCACCTCAAAGCAGTATTCCTGCAGCTGTAGATTCCATCTAGCGAGTCGCGAGCTAGGGTCCCTGACACTCATCACCCATTTCAGAGGATGGCAGTCTGTGACTAGCTTGAATTGGCGGCCGTAAAGGTAGCATCTGAAGTGCTTTACTGCCCAGACAACGGCGAGGCACTCCCTTTCTGTAGCTCCGTACTTCTGCTCTGTGGGGCTCAGCTGTCGGCTAGCAAAAGCCACGGGATGTTCTTTGCCCTCGATAACCTGAGATAACACAGCACCAACTGCGAACTTTGACGCATCTGTGGCCAAAACGAAGGGCAAATTAAAATCCGGGTGGCGCAACAGCGGTGCACTCATTAGCTTCCTCTTCAGGGCCCCAAAAGCATCCTCCTCGTTTTTGCACCAGCGAAAGGCGACATTTTTGGCTGTTAAGGCAGTGAGCGGCTTAGCAAGCTTGGCGAACTCCTCTATGTGCCTTCGGTAGTAACCGATCAGGCCGAGAAACTGCCGGACCTGGCGGACACTAGTCGGGGATGGAAAATCCGAGACACACCTTAGTTTCTCAGGGTCCGGTCGCACGCCGTCAGCTGAAACAACGTGCCCGAGGTATTTCACCTCGTTTTTGAGGAATTGGCACTTAGAAGGCTTCAGCTTGAGACCAGCTCCTCTTAGTCGCACCAAAACCTGCTCAATATCGCGCAAGTGTTTCTCAAAACTGTCACTGTATATGATTATGTCATCCATATACACGAAGCACAGCTTCCCCAGAAGACCCGCCAGGATAACATCAGCGGTTCTCTGCCAGACAGCAGGGCTGTTGACCAGACCCATCGGCATTCTTTTCCATTCATAGTGCCCTGAGGGCGTGTTGAATGCCGTTTTCTCAGCATCTGCCGGATCCATTGCTATCTGCCAGAATCCCGCCGCCATGTCCACTACCGTGAAGTACCTGGCAGAGCCCAGCTGAGAAAGCGTCTCCTGTATATTGGGAATGGGGTATGGATCGATGCGAGTTACGGCATTTAGTTTGCGGTAGTCCACCACCAATCGATACGAGCCATCTGGCTTTTCCACCAATAGTGCCGGTGCTCCCCATGGTGACTTTGAGTGTTCGACAATGCCGCGATCAATAAGGTCCTGCACCTGCCGCTCCATCTCCTCACGTTGGGAGTAAGGAATCCTGTACGCACGTTGGTAAACGGGCGATGAAGTGCCGGTTTCTATCATGTGCTTTATAACGCCACAGCAGCCCAAATCCAGGTTGGACGCGGCGAATACCTCTGAGTAGTCGTTCAGCAAACCTGCCAGAGCCTCCTTCTCCCTGGATTTTACGTGGGAAAGATCGAACAACGCATTTGGAGGAGTCGAAGGACTAGCATGCTCTACAGTTGCGAGTACCGTATCGGTGGGCTCATGGTTCTCTATCGCAGAGGTGAAGAAAGCCAATGTTTTGTTCCTGGGAAGGCTCAGCGGCTGCTGGCTACAGTTAACCACCCGTAGGGGCACTCTGTGGGCGTCATTAACAGTCACGAGGCACGCGGCCGCCTTCAGGCCATTACTAAGAGAGTCGACCGGTTCAAGCACTCCCACGGCGCCGCTCTCTACATCTGCAGGCACATAAGCGTACAAAATGTGCTCCGACCACGGAAGGACGACCGCCTCATCGACCAGCTTTACGGCAACCCGCGAATATACCTTCTCTAATGATCCCAATGTTTGACGGGTGTCAATATCGGTACTGCGAATCTCAGCCCTGCTCCTGTTCAAAAACGGAACTTTTGAGCCCCCCGCATTAACTTCTTCCTCAGAGAATGAGACTACTACCTTCCCTTTTCTCAAAAAATCCAGCCCTAATATACCTGACACTCCGTTTGGCAGAGACACCGTGTCCGGGCATACGTAGCAGGGGTGCTCCAATGCAATTCCGCCGAGAGTGAAGTGTAACCGGTAGAGCCCACTTATGCCAAGAGGATCCCCCGTTATGCCTACAAATTTGGTTGCCATACCACCAGACGCTTCCAACACCTCGCGATCCCCTTTCCTTCGAAGCGTGTTAAAGCTGCTTTCCTTAAGCAAGGTCACCTTTGACCCCGTGTCTATCAACAATTCCATGCAACAACCATTTAACTTGCAACGCACAACAGGGCATGCCTCGTCGGCCACACAAACCACCACCACCTCATTACCCACTGCTCCCTCCCCACACTCATCAGGATGGGGAGGACAACCTAGTTTTTTGTCCCTGTATCTGGAGCCTCGCTGTAGGCTTGCTTAGGGCGTGTCTCGCCTGCTTCTCTTTGTGGCTCCCCACGGCGCACGTTTGGGCAGAACCTTGCGATGTGTCCGCGACCCTGGCACGCGAAGCACGCGATTTCTTCGAAATCTCGCATACCGCGCCTGTAGCTTTGTGGCGGTCTCCGGTTTCCAGCGAATGGGCGCCGTTGAGCGCCCGCTTCAACCTGGCGTTCCACCTGCTGAAATAGCAGCTGCTCTAAGCGATCTAACCGCTCTGTCAAGAGAGCAACCTCAGGGTTGGGCACCGCTCTCTCTATGACGCGAACTCTCGCTGCGGCCGCCGTTAGCGCCTCATTTCGTTCCTCATCCAATGCGGCCGCCACGGCTTGGTCGAAATTGCTCGGCTTGCGCGAGAGCACGAACCGGCGCACGGGGTCTTGCAGACCAGCCACAAACAAAGCGGTCATTTCCTCTTTAACTAGTTCCTCCGCGTATTTCTTCTTTAGCTGGTCTCCTTCGTCCTCCCTACTCAGCGTATCGCGCGCTAGGCGCTGAAGCCGCGACGCAAACGTTCGCACGTCCTCCCCTACCATCTGTCCGGCGTCACGGAACCTCTGTACCCGCACATGACGTGGTTCAGTGTCGAAATGCTCGAACGCGAGCTTCTTAAATTCCGCAAATGATTTTGTGGATTTTACTTTTTCGTCTCGCCAAGCAAAATCATGAGCAGCTCCTGCCATCTTACACCTCGCCATTCCCAGCATTTGAGCATCGGACCATCCCCCCATTTTCCCAATCTCTTCTAGCATGGAAAAGAAATCGCCGATTGGAATCCCTGTCTTATCCCCCGTAAACGTCGGAATGACGCTTCCTAATGCCAGCATGCTTGCTCCGAGCGACGGCTGTGGAGTGGGAGCTCCGTCAATTACAGACATTTTTTTCGCTCCAGCCCTCCGGTGCCTCAAGCCTCTCAAATGGGGGTCAAAGTCCCACAATCAGTCCCGTGATTCCCCTTTCATTACAATTTTGAAGTCATGAATGTCGCAGCATTCAGAGGACATTTGCTTTTTAGACCCCACTTCTGACACCAGTGTGACGACCCCACATAATGCGCAGGTCCACACGGGACGGAGAGGCAAGAAGACACCGTATGGCTCAGTTTAAACAAAATGGTGTAATCAATAATTATACATGGTACATCAGAGGCTGGGGTGTCCGAGCTTACGTGGCGACGCCGTCATGGGGGCGATGGATGGTCTCCGGAGTTGCGATCCGTCGGTGGCTGGCAGAAGCTGCGCGCCGTCCGGCTTCGGCGCTGAAGGGCCCTTTTTCGTGAACGATCTCGCCCTCCCCGTGCCTTTCGTCCGCACTCGCCAGCTATATCTGCTCCGCCGGCCACGCCCGATCTCCTGTCTTCCCGACTGGAATGTTTCTTTCTTCCTCCTTTCAACGGCGGCGCCCTGCGGCATCCCCGACATCCCTCGTTGGAATGTCGTTTGTCTCCCGCCGGCAGCTTTTTTTCTCTTGTCCTTGTACGGCCAGGCATGCCTAATTGGGCTGGCTTTCCCTCCCGCCGGCGCCTTTGCTGTGGTCGCTCGGACAATACCTCCGGCGCGTCCCCGGCCTTCGCCGCTATAGTGGTCACCTCCGCTCAAGGAATTTCGCTGGGGTTACTGCTGACAATGGCCCTAGACATTCCTGCTACACTAATCCGCTGAGGCTCGGAGGGGCATTCCAAGCATCCCACTTCCCATGGTCGTCGCGAGGTTGTCGGCCTTGTTGATTGTTCACGGTTGAGCACAGAGAAAATTCCGCCGAAGGTATGGGCCCTGGTAGCTCACGCACGGAACGTCACAACACGTCAAAAGATTCTGCTCGAATGCCGAGAGCAATTCATCCGAAACCGATTCAAAGAGTGTAATAGTACCACACCCAGAAATAACGCCAAAGTGGCGATCTGTCTGGATAGAAAATTTGTTAAGAAACGAAGACAATGTGGAAAAAAAATTTATCTAAGGCCTGACCAATCACAGGTAAGATAAAATTTGGTAGGAAGTTTTTGATCTTATCTTTCTTCCTTGATTTGCATAGCGGTAAAATCATAGTTTTTAAGCGTTCAGGAATTTGCTCCCCCTCCAAAAAAAAAAAGCATTCTCTATGCAAAAGATAGTATCTGACAGAGCATTGAAATTGCTTCGGAGGATGTGTAATGACATTCCATGATATATACCGGGGGCTTGTTCGGGCGGAAACTGAAAATAATTCCTTATAGTTCGCACGTCGAAATTCTAGAAAGAAAAGCTGACGCAAGTATGGATTGCGTTAAGGACCGAGTGTTTGTGGATGGAGAAACAGCAGTTTGGGATGTTCTTAGAAAGTGCCTGTTGAGAGCATCTGCCACAGCTTGCGGAGGCTCACGAAAAGGATCGAAAATAGAACGTTTACTGGAACTGACTCCTCTAAGGTATATATAGTTTACCAAAGACTATGTTATGCATGCATTATTTGAAGATTGCTGGAATTTATGAATAAAGTAACGCTTTTTGGGCACGAAGAAGGGAGACAACCCTATTTCTTGCCGAAATGTGTTCTAGTCGCAGTGCTTGGTTTCTCGGGCTTTTTTTTTTTTTTGCAGTGTTTAAGCATATCTATACAAAATTGCAGTTAGACTTTCGGTGTTCATCCAGCAGTGACCCTTGTGACCTACTTAGCTATCAACCGTTCAATAATAAAAGTAATAATAATAATTTCTCAGTGCAGATACAGTTTTGAATTACAGACGCGCCAAAAGCCACAGGCGGGCTTGGCGATGACCAGCAGAAGGAACAATAAATTTGTGCACAACTTATACGCATTGAGACATAGCATAAGAATACCACATCAACAAATATAAATCAATTTCTTAGAGACTATATGATTAAAAAAATAAATAAAACAAGTTCTTAGACGTTTTCTGTAGATCTCACAGCAAAGCGCAGGTTTCTGCGAGTGCAGCAAGAAGACACTTCATCTGTGAATTCGTTAAATATGGACGGAATGTAACAGTATCTTGCAGCTTTTCGAAACTTTGTACGCACCCACGAGACAAAATAGCGCGGCGTATGTCTCAGAGAAATGGGTTTTAAATTTGCGACTTTTAATTCGCTACTCTAGATGCAACAGTTACAATAAATAAATTGTCAAACGAAGGTAATCCGGCCTTTTTTAAAGCGCTTGTAGCAGTAAAACTTTGTGTAGCACATGGCACAGTTCTTGCCATGTTGTACATTACACGATTAGTTTTGTTTTTCCATATGGTAACGTTACAAAGCAACACATTCTGTATCTGAGGGCACTATAACCCAAGCTACATGCAACCAACTTCCTAACTGATAAGGGTAAGAATGTTCTTATTCTGTATAGGAGGCATGCAACACTTCGAAGCTTTTTGCTAGTTATTGTCACGTGAGTGTTCGAGGACAAATCGTAATCAGTGTGAATGCAAATATATTTTAGGTAAGGAACTGGTGACAGACTCAATATTGACATATAGATAGATTTAGAAGCATAACAGACAGTCGGCAAATTTTGTGGGAAAGCAAATAACCTCGGCTTTTGAAGCATTAACTTTTGCTATATTTGTTTCGAACCATGCACAGAGTCGTGTCGTATCCGCTTGAAGATTAGAAAGTTCATCGGAGTAGTTTGAATGTCTTCATGTCAACAACACTTCATCAGAATAGCGATACATGCATTAGTATAAGTCGGAGTGATGCGCGCATTAGAAGAAGTAGAAGTTGGTGGCCTGCCGCTCTCGCGCTCAAACCTTTGACGGCGCTCCGCAATTTTGTCGTGACAATTCTTTACCACAGAACCTAATTCATTCATGTAGAGATTGAAAAGAGGCGATAAAATTGATCCTTGTCGGGCTTCACACTGTAACTGCACAGGTGAACTATGAACAGCACCAATGAAATGACGAATTGCAAGCTTCTGTTCTACAACTCAGGGACGTAGTGTGTGCCTCAGAAAAGAACTAAACAGCACGGCAGGGGCGTAAGCAACAAACGTGCTTGTCAGTCATCAAACTACGAATGCCCGCCGCTCGCTGCATCGCTCAATTTAAAGCCGGCAAGGAAACTTCGAGATAACAGGTCAGGATCGTCTACAGTAATCTGGAAAAACGTAGATGCACTTCTTCATGGCTGTGATCAATCGAGATTAGTCCGGTCGCTTCTCGCGTCACGAACAAAAATGTTAACAGCCCTTTCCTGCGGCCTTGCGCGAACGGACACTACAATAATACGTGGCAATATCGACGTCAGCGCTATTTCGACTTATTTCGCATTTTGGCCGTAATTAATTAACTAATCATCCTATCGGCATAATTTTTATTGCGCAGCATCCTCTTTCGATTACAAACACTCTTTTGATGCTACCTCTTCTGAGGACGTCACAACCGCTGCGGGCACGTTTTGCAGACACGTTTCGATGACATGTTAATGCATGACACGCGCATTAATATGCGCCTTGTTACGCTTAAGAAAGCATGACTAACTAAAGAGGCTTAGGAATAGTGGAGAACCATCGCTGTCTTCGTGTTTAGCAGATATGAAGCGAAACAAAAGAGTAGTGCGTGATTCAGTACCAACAGAATTGCCGAGCGACGAGGAATTTGCTCTGAAATGAGCTACTGTCGCCTGAAACAGCTTTGTCATAATGCGAAACAAGACACGCCTATGGAGGTTGTTCAGCGTTTTCCGTGGATAGACATTAAATAATAGTCGTCCAGTGGTCGGGGCTTAATTTTTACTTAATTTTGTACCGAACTTTCGTTTGAATGTACACGCAGGTATACCTTAGATGATTTCGCCTATATAAACAGAGCATACATTAAAGATCTGCGGCAAGATTTGGTGACATTCAAAGGCTATTGACATGAAGGAAGTGCATAAACAATGTTGTTTGTTGGCCGAGGAGTGAGAGAGATGTAGATTATCCTGATGACCTTCTAACATATGTGCAGCTGGGTCCCTCGTAGCGGTCGATGACATCCTTGAGACATTTTCCACGTTTATTGCTTTTCCGGCGGTCGATGGCTCTTCTATCAAAGTTACCAGCGTGATAAAACTGCCTTTATTTGCTCTGATTTATAAATTCAAGGAATGTAATCACGTCGCTGAAAACGCTCTTTCTCTCCTTGTGTGACCCTTCGCGTATTGTTAACGGCTCGTTTAAATTGTCGCAATGAAGTTGGCTCCTAAAACTTCCGTCAGGGATCGACAACGAAAGGTTTTATCACAACCGCAAAGCTTTGTAGCTCTTTTTACCATTTAGACATACTCAAGAATTCTCTACAAGCGAATTTTTCGCCGGTATATTACTTATGAACGCAATTTTTAACGCGAAAGCCTTTAAATGGCTCATACTGTCTGTCTGAAAGAAGCCAACAGCCACAGAAACCAAGGGGCATAGGGGATTTTTTTTTTAATTAATGTATTTATTTTGTGGTGTTGATCAATTTAGAATATTACTGAATATATTATCGCTTAAAGCTAATTGATTAGAAAAGCAGAAGAAAAAACAACCACGTGCTGCCGGTGGGATCCGAACCCACGACCTCCGAATTACGCGTCCGGTGCTCTACCTCTGAGCTACGGCGACGGTTGTTAAATCTTCTGCTTTTCGGGGGTATTTATGTTTACAAGTAACCTAACCTTGAGAGTGTTCATCAGCGCCACCCACGTTCATAAGCGGCGGACGTGGAACGTCCTGAGTTACCGCAGGTGTGACGTAGAACGTCATCGAACGGAGAGGGTGGAAGCTGCGTGAGAACCCTCTTATGCTTCCTATGGCGTCAAGTCTGCCGGAACCGAGGCCCTCGCTAAGCAATTAAGCAAACAAGGGAAGGGGAATGAGGAGCTCGTTATAAATATGAAAGAAGCCAACAGCCACAGAAACCAAGGGGCATAGCGGATTTTTTTTAAATTAATGTATTTATTTTGTGGTGTTGATCAATTTAGAATATTACTGAATATGTTATCGCTTAAAGCTAATTGATTAGAAAAGCAGAAGAAAAAACAACCACGTGCCGCCGGTGGGATCCGAACCCACGACCTCCGAATTACGCGTCCGGTGCTCTACCTCTGAGCTACGGCGACGGTTGTTAAATCTTCTGTCTGTCGTACGTTAGCAGAGGGTGTCACACCTTTCGCAACGTGTTCACTCGGGAGCTAAAAAGATAGGAGAAAACGAATGGATTCTTCAGATAGAGGAGGAAAAAATTAAACTAGAAGCCAAGTTTGATGACTGTAGATTAATTAGTTAATTAATTATAGGCAAAAGTGTCGAAATGGCATAGTGAAAATTGTCACAGAATTGTCGGAAAAACGTCGGATTTGTGTGAAATTAGATGGAAAAATGTGTAATTAAGCGTAATTAACATTTAAGATCCCCGAAAGATCTATAATTTCGGTATCGATATAGACACGGGAACGGTGTGACGTCACATCCACCGGAGTCGTCACGGCATAGTGTCCTCGGCTTTCGCCTCTCAACACTTTAGTTGCCAAAGTGTCCTCGCAATTTTTAAATGAATCGCAGGATTCCACTATAACCATGAATATATCCGCAGATCTTCCCTCGTCATGGATTGCATTTTTTTAATGCATTGGTTTTAACCATTGGTTTTAATGGCAGTCTTTAACTACTCGACGCATGCGAGCGATGGACAAACTTTAAAGAAATATTTTGCTATGCATAGGAAGAACGGCCCATTGTCTTCATTATTTCCATAACAGTAGAGTGTTCATTTTAGAACGCCCCAAAACAAATTGCATCTTTGGGGTCAATAAAGCAGTGGTCGATAGTTTTCGATGCATCGCACAGGTGACAATTTATAGAAGAGACAAATATTTTTTCTTCAGAGCCATCTCTTAAAAGGTAGAGCTTCAGTGTACAGTTTAAAACAAAAGATTTTAGTGCAAGGCGAAATCGGCATTTTACGCACCCGCGTTAACACATGTAGTTAAGAAGAACTTCTTGTTGGGCGAGTTGGTGCATACTGTTGTAGGAACGAATTACGCACAAAAGACTCGTGTTTTCCTGTGTATGTCTTTTGTGCGCAATTCGTTCCTACAGCGTTAACACATTATGCCCCTTAAGACGGAGTTGAAAGAGCGACACAGTGGAGGCGGCAACAGCATCGATACGGAACGAATCAGTGACCCGCCAAAGCAGCGCTTTGGTCGAAGACCCTTTTCCCAAGCATCTCACCCCAGAACCGAGCACCAGGCCGGGCGGAATCTTGTACCCATTAAAAAAACCGGTGGGTACCCGGCGGCACTGGGGATCGAACCCAGCACCTCCCGAATGCGAGGCGGTTGCTGCACCACAAGGCCACCGCGTCGGCTCGGATTTGGAGGGCTGCACGAACGTCGCAAATGTTCGGTGCAAAACTTGGATGTAGCGTGGCATTGCAGTACCTGCTGCACATGCCATATTTTTGTGGTCAGAAACATGTTACAGGCCTAGACTCAACGAAAATTGAAAGGTGCCAAACCTTGAGTTGGCATGGAAGTACGGCGACGATGCAGGTGCCTCAGCCCTCGTTCTATTGGTGCAAGTTTTATTGCGGAAGCAATACTGCGCCAGGTTTCGAGCCGTTGCGTAGCTCCCGGCGTTGACCTTGAACAGCGTTGCTCCAGCCGCGCACCGCGCGGCAGCGGCGCCGAGCAGTTTGCTCTGTTCCCCTTCTCCCCTTCCTGCGTCCTTTGTGAAGTTTGCGCTGTTTTCGTGTGATTGCTTTGTTAACAGAAAACTGTGTCGAGGCTGGGAATCGAACCATTGCCTTTGGCATTTCAAGGCAGATGCTACCACTCCGCCACGAAGGCTCAGGGTTTGAGCATGAATAAAGGCTCATCTAGTGAATGCATGGGTCTCATAAATAGAATAAAAGAAATAAAAAATAAGAAAATAATAAGAAACGTAACAAAAATAAAAATGCAACAGAAACAAAGTAAAATATGAAAAAAAACAGTGCACCAGCAAACGCTTTCGCCTTGCATCGATGGCATTCGAATGATATCGGTTAAGCAGTTAGCCTAATTTCTAATCAGACCACATAAAAAAATAACACCGAGTAGGAAATTGGTCGAGTCGGGGAATCAAACCAAGGTCTCCGAAGTGCGAGACGAGCACGCTAACCACTCCACCATCCCAGCTTTTTTTTTCTTTATTGCATGGAAGAACTTCCGTAAAAAGGGGGAAAACTTCAATCAAACTGGTTCGCGTCTCAAGTTACCGGGCTGCTTAATACGAGCCCGCCATAGCCCTAACTCAACACTGCATCCCCATCAAAACATCAAAATTCAGGGAGGCACACACATGCATCTAGGCACGGTAGCCAGCTTGGAGGTTCTTCGCGTGCAGCATATACACTCCTCACCAAAGCACACTGTTCACGAAACACAGATTTGGACGATCTTGGTGGCTCGGCATGTCTGTCCATCACACGGCTTTTCCAAAGACTGAATAGTCCCATCAACACAAACAGATCGTAAGGCACAACAGAGTTTTTGCCAACAGGCAGAAATCTAATAGCGCATGATGTAATTTCAATGTCCTTCTTAAGAGTTCGTTGTAGTATGTCCCAAAAGAACATGGCATCACGGCACAGGATGAAGCAATGATCAGTTGTCTCAGTCACGTTGCACAGAAGGCAATTCACATTCCAGGGTACAAACATCTCCTCGTCATTAAGAAATGTCTTGAAAGGCAGCGTCGCTGTGTGTAGTTTGAAAAAGAACGCTTTAGCGGCTGCCTGAATGCACATCCGCCTGACACGCTTTAGAACACTGATGTCCAAAGACCCCAGATAAGGCTGCCGATACAATGGTGTAGGGAACAAAGACTCAGTGAGAGCCTGGGTCATCTGTTTTCTCGAGAGGCTATAGAGGTAATCTAAAGAGAAGCGCACAGTGAGGAATTTAAAAGTGTCAGCAACCTCCTTAAGGAACTCCCATAAAGTCCCCTCACGAGCCTGCACAGTCGGTGCGAATAAGTAAGGCAAATGAAAACTAAGCCGCCTAATGAGCACAGCTACCAGAAACGGGTGGTTTGCCGATTTGAAAAATAAAAAACGGGAAACAAGTTGATGCATGAACAGGTGGACAAGGCCCACTCCACCAACCTCTAAGGGAAGGAACAAGTTGTCACGCCTCATGAGCTCCCATTGAGAGCACCACACGAATGTTGCAAATATTCTGTGTATTGCTTGCGCCTTCCTCCTCGCACAATGCAGGACTTGAAGGACGTACGTGAGCTTTCCAAACAAAAATATGTTACAGACATGTGCCCTCGCAAACACTGAGAGTTCCCTACCCATCCAAGCCTGTGTTTGCCACCGTAGAGTTATAATTTGTGAATCCCAGTAGGCTGTACTGTTGCGAACTTGGTGCAGCGGAACGCCTAGGTACTCAAGAGGGCTACAGTCCCAGCATATGCCACCGAACTGGCTTGGCCTAGTTCCCCAATGACCCAACCAAAAGCCTTTGGATTTCTCTAAATTAAGAGCCGCGCCTGATACATCGCAGAACTGTTTAGTCAAGTGTAAAGCCTCAAGTACACTCTTTTTGTCATAACAAAATAGGGCGACATCATCAGCGTAGGCTAAAACTTTAACTTCACATTGAGCCAGAGAGAAACCGCGGATAGCTGCGCTGTTAATTATACTGAGACAGAGGGGTTCCAGATATAGGGCAAGCAACAATGGAGACAGTGGACATCCTTGACGAACAGATGCTTCTAGTGGTATTGGTTTCGTTAGCTGCTGATTAACAATTACCCTTGTATAGGAGTTCCTATAGCACAGCCTTATGCCTTTGAGCAAGACGTCACCAATATTTGCATACTCCAAGATCGCGAACAAGAAATCGTGCCGAACTTTATCAAACACCTTCGCCAAGTCAATTTCAATCAGAGCTACTTGGCCTGTCTCATCTGATACTGTCTCTAATACTGAACGTGCAATATGGATATGTGTTTGAATACTGCGGCCTCTAATACCACAGACCTGATGCAAACCTATCAAGTCCATAATGACGAGCTGAAGACGACGGCAAAGAACCTTGGCAAAAATTTTGTAATCAACATTGCAGTGGGAAATTGGACGATATCCCTCAACAGTTTTCAACCCATTAGTATCTTTGCTTTGGGGAATTAATATTGTGTGCCCAGAATAGAAAGTGGGAGGCAGGACACCCACATCATAAGATGCTTGGAAAACTTCCATCAAAACAGGCACTAGGCAAGGCGAAAATGTTTTATAGAATTCGCTAGTAATACCATCTGGCCCAGGAGATTTCTGGCCCTGCAGTGCAGAAATGGCTGGTTGAATTTCATCCAAAGTGATAGGTCCCTTCACTATAGCACACATCTCATTCTCAAGTCGAGGGAAGTTTCCGAGTAAGGAACTGTAATCGAAGCCTTGATTTGGATCTTCGCAACTGCCAAACAACTTCCGATAATAGTCGAAGAAAGCAGCAAGAATACCAGGCGCATCGCTGTATGTGCAATCACCATACTGAATTTCCAATATTTCCTTCGCAAGAGCATTCTCTCTTTCATCACTCAGGGCCCGACGAGAAGGTTGCTCGTCAAGAAACCTTCGGGACCTAGATCTTATCAAGGCCCCTTTATATCTTTCTGTCGCAAATTGTTGTAGCTCTGCTTTTACGTTATTGATCTCTTCGAGATAGGCACCCGGGCTAATTCTCTCTAGCTCATGTAGCTCCGTTAGGGTGCGCCCAAGCTCACGAAGGTGGTGTCTCTTCAGGAAAGCGATTCTTGCTGAGGCCTCAATTGCCAAGTTTTTGATCTCCTGTTTAAACAAATCCCACTTTTGAAAAACGGACAGCTCACGGCGTGACCATACGTCTTTCAAACAAGTAGGTATAGCACGCTGAAAGATTTCGTCTGAGAGCAGACAGTTATTCATCTTCCACAACTCCCATCGAGGGTGAAGTACATGCCGAGTGTAAAGAGACACCATACAGTGCTCACTGAAGAAGATGGGCCGCACCCAGTAGCCAAACACACTTACTAACGCGTCTACAGAAACGCAAATTCTGTCAAGGCGAACATTAGAGGAAAACTGAAAATGAGTGAAATGTATACTGTCGCCTTTTTCCTGTCCCACATCCACAAGATTATATTCAGAAACCAAACCTCTCGGTCAGACATCGCCCTCCTCTTTAAAGCCGCCCTTCCCGAGGCCTCTACACATTGGGCCTTGTCAGCGCCATCGATACACACCTCGTCAGCATCTGCTGGACGTTTCAAAGGTGCGGTGCTGGCCATGTCTTCCTCTGAGACAGCCAAGGCCTCGGCCCATGAACCCGAGGGGAGCACATCACTCGCTGCCACACTGACAGCCGACAGAGAACCGGACACGCCAGAGATCGACGCCACACACGGCTCACCGCTACCCTCCAACGACGAAGCAGAATCAGCAACAGAGGAGGATCGGCGAGCATTCACTGGTTATATCGCCTCGACTGACTCCACAGGAGGCATATCCGGACGTTGTCCTGTGGCGACAAGGTGTTCCTGTGCAGCAAGCACAGCAGTCTCTGTAGCACTCACGGGGGGGGGGGGGGGGGGGGGGGGGCCGGGTCCGGCGGTTTTCGTTCTGGAGGCGCGGATGCTAGATGACCAGTCGCTTCAGATTCCGTGTTGATTTGAGGCGTTGAAGTCTTCTGTTCCCCATCTATTCGATGCTCACGACTTAGTTCTCCGGTCGCGTCGACAACCTCAGACGCATCCATGCTGTGTTCTGATGCCACGTCATCTTCCCGTGACCACTGGCCGTGACGCAGCCTGTCAGCGTAACTCAAGACGCAGTTCTCCACAGTATGGCCAAAGCGTCGGCACTGGGTGCATCGAGGTGTGCGACACTGGCGCCGTACATGTCCACCATCCCAGCTCGATAGTTTAGAATGAACAAAGGGACGTCTAGCGAATATGGTGTCTTCGTTCACTCCCACCTTCCTCCCTTCCCGTTACGGCGAGCAAGGCGTACATCCGCACGGGCGATGGCGTTCTGTGGATTCCCTGGCAGCGTGGTGGAATGGTCACTTGAGCATATATGGCGGCGCCCATGCCACCGCGCTGTTAAGCGTCAATAAATGCAAGCTTGCCTTGGCGTCAATGCTTTAGTATGCAGTCGTCTAAGGAGAAGTGACAGCGACAGGAAGAAGCGAGAAAGCGACAACGTGCACAAGAGACGCCAGAACAGCATGAAGAACGTCTTGCAAAGCGCCGTGCTAAGGATGCAGCTCGGCGACAGCGTTCTACCTCGCAGAGTGGTTCCACGTCATCGGTCACCGATGAATCTCAACACCTGACTGCTCAAGAACGCCGCAATGCTACCAGGCGAAGGCAACGCGCCGAAGAATCGCCAGAAGAACGCGCGCACCATTGCTTACTCAATTTACCCGGTTGAACAAGAGTTAAATCGCTGCCAGTTTTTGTGTCTCTTTGCCACTTGTTGCAGTCAACAACCTGCTACAACGGTGACGGTATATCAGATCGAACTGCCACTAACGCAAGCTCTCACTGAGGATAGGCAGTTTTCGTCCCCGGAGAACGTATTCCTATTCCTGAATCTGGTGCCATTCTTCGATGCTGCCTCGACTTTGCTGACCGGCACCTAATCAACGCCATCGACAGATGCATTGCCAGTGCGCTATTCATAGTGGAAGGAAAGAAATGGCGCTATTTAAAGGCCTGGCAGGAGGTGCGGTCCTTCAGTGGGCATGGAAGTGCAGCGGCGATGCAAGCGCCTCAATCCATGTTCTGTTACTTGGTGCAGGTGGGTTCTGATCGTCCCCTTCATTGCAAGAAGTCAAATAATGTTTGTTTGCTGTTACTTCCATGCCCACGAATTCTGTTTTCGTTGTCCTCGGAATGTATTCGCGTTGTCAGGGTGCTGTTTTTTCTGCCAATATTGAGCTGAATGCCGGGATTACGAAGGAAGAGATCGGAAAGCAATACAGTGAGCTGCTTGAGTTTGTTAAATATTTGCGCACGAAAAGGGACGCTAAGCATGACCAGGTCATGGACTCATTAAACGAGTTAAAGGATGTCCAGGCTTCACTAGAGCAACAAATCGCCGATAGTGATAGCAGGTTGTGCTTAGTTGAAAGTAACTGTCAGTCCCGTGTCGGTGAAAGCGAAAACTAGAGCCAAGAAAAGGCAGTCGTTATGAAGCGGCTGGACGAACTGGAAGACCGCTTTCGCCGTGAAAATCTAATATTTCACTGGATCTCTGATAATCCCTCGGAGACTTGGGCCGAATCTGAAGAAAAAATTTGCGCCGATATAAACTCAGCCTCGAACGTAAATTTCAGTAGCAGTGATGACCACGTAGCTCGTGCTCACAAGCTAGGAAGTTTCGCGCCTGGGAAGGGCAGACCTATTATCGTGAAGTTCTCGGTATCAAAGTTTCGTGACGCTATATTACCTTCAACGCGAAAATTCAAGGACTCCAAAGTATCTGTGAATGATTTTTTACAGGGCAACAAGGCCACCGTGGTGGTTCAGTTTATCGCACTCAGCTGCTGGCCCGAAAGACGCGGGTTAGATCCCTGCCGCATCTGTCGCATTTCGCTGGCGGCGAAATTCTAGAGGCCCGTGTACTGTGCGATGTCAGTGCACGTAAAAGAACCCCGGGTGGTCGGAATTGTCAGGAGCCCTCCACTACGGCGTCCCTTACAGCCTGGGTTGCTTTGGGACATTAAAACCTCCGTAAACCATAAACCAGGGCAACTGGGGCGCTGCTGAAAAAAACTATAATTTTGGACACGCCAGTGGGCAACTGTTCTCAGCACGCAACAAAGAGCTATACACAAATAAAAAATGTTACCCTTGCTCTGCAGTTACTGGCAGCGTATGTGAGCTTGACTTTGACGCCGTCCGAAATGCAGGTGATAATTCTGAACATTCTGTGCTCGCTGGCGCTGACTCGCCTTTATCCTAACAACTAGCGTTCCGAGAAATTCCGGCCATGGCGGCTTATCCTTTTCGTTTTCTAACGTCAAGTATCCTCAACAGGCGCGATGCTTTGTCACATGCCTGTGACGACCGTGTGGTAGTTGTCGTGCTGACCGAAACCTGGTTTCAGCTGAGATTGCGGATTCCGAATTGTTCGATTGCGACAAGAACTACATGCTTATCATTGTGATGTGGACATAAAATATGGATTTGCTGTCCTTATCACTGTAGCCAGCAACTTCGTATCAAATAATGTTCTGTAACCTCTACTTTAGAGCTTACGTGTTTCTGCGTCAGCCTAGGACACCTAAAAATGCTTTTGTGTGCATGTTACCACCCACAAAATGAAATATCTGCTTTTTGTATTCAGCTGCATGACAGCCTAGTCGTAAGGAATCCTTCATACCATTGTTCCTGTAAGGCGATTTCAATTTTCCAACAATAAACTGATCTACACGCGTCAGGTGACGGCTCGGCTTTCATTAATATATGCTCAGATTTTACCCTTGAACAGCTTGTAGCTCAACCTACCAGAATCAGACTTACATCAGCCAACACACTAGACTTGACTCTTACCACGACACCATCCCTTGCACATTCATTAACCTATTTCGATAATCTAAGCGACCTTTTTTTTGCACTTGACAGTTCCAGACAACATAACACGTCTCGCTTCTACACCTAAAAGCATAACAAACTACGAAAAATAAGGCTATCCTTCTATAAACAAAGAAGTCGAGTTGTTCGTTGACGCTTTCAGGCATGAATTCTTTGAGCGCTCGACCAGTGGAGAACTGGAATTTCTTCATAAATAAAGTTACCTATCTAAGAACAAATATATGCCACTACAGGTAATGTCAGCCAAACAACGCTCACCATGGTTCACAGTAACTTTAAAAAGGCTGCTCAATAAGGTTTACGAGGGGTTAACGTCCCAAAGTGACCTAGACTATGAGGGACGCCGTAGTGGAGGGCTCCGAAAATTTCGACTACCTGGGGCTCTTTTACGTGCACTGCCATCACACAGTACACGGGCCTCTAAAATTTCGCCTCCAACAAAATTCGGCCGCCGCGGCCGTAATCGAACCCGCGTCTTTCAGGTCAGCAGCTGAGCGCCATAACCACTGAGCCACCGCGGCGGCACACTACTCGATAAGAAGTAGCGACCTTTTCGCTCAGCAAAACACACCAATATACCTGCTCCTTGGAGCGCATACCGTGATTCCTTGTCCTCTTATCGCGCTGCTGTTAAGGAAGCTAAGCATACTTTCCTTATTAATATGCTGCCGTCACTTCTCTCCAGTAAGCCATCAATGTACTGGAAGGTTGTTAAACCTGCGACAAAAGACTTCATATCTGTTAGGGACCTCAATGATGGCGTCATGAGCAGCGAAGATTGTAGTACCTTGTTAAATAATGTGTTCGCGTCATCTTTTTCGGATTCACCTTCAGGTCCGATGCCGTATATTAGAAGTAATTTTTTTTATGGACCCTGTTGCAATTGATTCAGTCAGCATTATGAACTTAATCAGAAAATTGAAATTGTCTTCGTGCTGCGGCATTGATGAAATCAACTGAAAGTTTCTGAAAAATATCGAAGTCTGTTCATCTATTTTTCTGTCACACATTTCCATCCAGTCTATTCAGTCTGTTACAGTGTCGTTAGAATGGAAAGTGGGCAAGGTGGTTCCTGTCTTCAAATAAGGTAACCGGCACTCTCATCTTAACTACAGAATAGTATCGCTAACTTTAATGCCTTTCAAGCTATCAGAACATGTCACGTAATCAAACTTGGTGTCTGTTCTCGAAAATAACTCGTTTTTTAGTCCATTCCAGCATGGTTTCCGAAAGTTCTTCTGCGAAACGCAACTTCTGTCTTTCACTCACAACATTGTCTATGCCCTAGACAGCGCATCATTTATTGACTATGTCTTCTTGGATTTCGCTAAAACTTTCGATGAAGTTCCCCGTCAACTGCTGCTCCTTAAAGTTATCACATCAAACATAGATCCTAACATCTTTAAGTGGATGGAATGCTTCCTAACTAACCGCTCTCAGTTTGTCTTAGCTAACGATTGCCCCTCACCTCCTTGTAGTGACGCTTCCGGTGTACTCCGAGGTTCTGCTTTAAGTCTTGTTTCTTTTATATATTAATGATCTTCGTGATGGCATTAACTTCCCTATTAAATTATTTACTGACTATTGTGTTCTAACAAGCCCAAATGACTGCATTCTCCTTCAATGTGACCGCAGCAGTAATTCCAACAAATGTAAGAGCATGAGAATATCGCTCCATTATAATCCCCCTGATTGTTCTGGCTACAATGTTAACAATCATAAACTGCAACAAGTCATTTCACACAATTATCTCGGTGTTCATATCACCAATAACTTCTCGTGAAACATGCATATCGACTTTGTTATTGCCAACGCAAATCGTACTCTCGGCTATTTGCGTCTTAACCTCGCTGAAGCGCCTTTGCATCTCAAACTAACGTTGTATCAAATTCTAGTAAGGCCTAAACTAGAATACGCATTGGCAATATGGGATCCAACTCAACAAAACTTAATTGACGGCTATCATAGCTCATGTAGCAGCATCCCACCGCTGCCACCAGTTATCATAAGTTGGGTAGCATGGCCAGTTGTTGAGCGTGGTTGGGCCGGATAAGGAACGGGAACGAGGGTAGATGGAAGTCGACATTTGGGAACGAGAACACAAACAGTCTATCCCGATCGAGATCAGAGTTGAATAGCTGAGTCGGTAGAGATGAAACGAGAGAGGAAATAACATTGTTGTTATCGCAGTATTAAGCTGTAAGCAAGTATGTTGCTTGTTGGATTACCACTATCTGGTTGCCCCGTTCTGCCGCCACCAGACAGCATATATAAGGGGGACGGGGAGCGGTGAGGAAAAGGGGGTGATCGAATAGAGACAGGCATGGCAGGACACAGGCACTACACGTTTGAACGGAAGCGGTACAGATAGACGAAGGGGTCGTGAAGATGTTTGGTTGGATGTTATGAAAGGTGTGCGATTGAGGCATCTTGAAGTGTGAACAGCACAGCTAATTATCCACCGCATAACTATCGCATTGCTACCTGTTTAACCACTTCCATATCAGCCGCAGCATAATTTAGTAGGTTGAACACCTCTGATCACATTTTTGTCCTGCATATTTTGACACTCCTATGTATTTATTACTACAGGAGATCCTGATGCAGTCTATCCCGTGGGACCTTCTTCTGTATAACCTGCTTGTGACTGTACATCCAGTGAACTAATGAAATTTACATTCACTCGTTGATTAACTCTTGAATTAACAGTTTAACAGATAAAAACAGCATTTAGGACAGTCAGCATTAGTATTATTATTGCTACTTCTAGAGCAAGGGTGCGTATGGCTGCGCACGACACATCGACACATTGCTGTCACATCACTGGATTCAGGCGAATGGCTGCCTGTCACATTTTGTGGTATATGTTGCCGAGAGAATGCTAATCTTGAAAAACGTGCATTGTTCCAGGTGGTGGGATCCCACCCAGGAGTCAGATGACTGACGAGCTGCAACGGGTTGGTGCTGTGGCTGGTCACATGGACACTAGAGTCATAAATATCTATGACAGCGACCGTGGCCGACACAGCACCGACCCTTGCAGCCTTAGCAGTTACACCCCTGCGGTAGTGGCACTGCTGCAAGCAACGCAAGATGCTAATGGTATGATTTTTGTGCATATCTTTCTAAACTTGGCCGGCTGTTTTTCCTCTTCATTTAAAAAGCTGCCCTTCCTGCATTATTATTCTGAGCTTCTGTCGCATTGCCGAAGCACACAAGTGACATGAACAAAACATGTCGGTTAATGTGCCTCCACATCGACTTGTGGCTAAGCAACCTGCCATATGACACGAGTAACTTGCGTGTTGCTTATGTAGTGGCTAGGGGACACAAGTGTCTCCAAGCCTTGCTGAGTAAACATTGTCAGTTATGCCATGCCAAGCTATTTAGATAACGAGCACCATGCAAGCTGATACTTTGTTCATTATACCCATGTATGCAGACAGTGAAATGGATGTGCTATGACAAGTGATTCATAGCTGTTTGGCTGAGTAACTTCTGCTGGTCCTATTTTCTGTGAATTTTGCTTTCATTTGCTGTCTGGTGCATTATCATACTAGTTTGACGCATTTGCTTGGAGTATGTAGTTCGAGTTACATTAAAAAATTTTCTTTTTCACGTGCCTCTATTTAACTGCCATGTTTCATTTCCGCAGTTCCATATCTAGTTCTTTTTTTCTTCTTTGCTCGTATGCTGTAAGATGACAGCAAACTTTTAGCATTCTTTTCCTCCCTCTTGTTCAGCGGTTGTACCTGTCATGCATACCCGTTTCTGTTGGTTTCTGTATTTAGCATTCCATTTTTTTGATATTTGTGTTATAATGCGATAATGGCTAACATCTTTGCAGAAGCTGACTGGCAAGAGCATCAGCTCAGCCCTGATGATTTCAGAGATGCAGCAGCAGAGGAGGCAAGTTATAGCCCGTGATCTGGGCTGACAGTATAAATAAATGAATGAATGAAATGAATGAAAACTTCCGCGTTGTCACCTCCCGGGCTCTTGATTGGAACATGAGTGCAGTCGATGCAGCCTGTCACGCCGGGGAACTTCGCGATGCCGTAAAATTGCAACATTACTGCTGGGGCTTTCGCAGCACTCGGTAGCTTCACGAGAGCAGGGAACACAGTGGCGGCGATCATACGCGATACGCGTCCAATAACCCGCGACACCGTAGGCTGAGAAATGCCAACCAGATCGCCGGCCACGATTTGGAAGCATCCAGCCCCGTAGAACCGGAGCGCGACCAGTAGCTGGAGGAGCGGCGGTAGTGGGTTACCGCGTTGGTCAGCGCTGGCTTGAAAGGGCAGCATGTCCAGCAGGCGCAGCACTGCTCGCTTCGAAAAACGATAGCGGCACAGGAACTCCAACTCGCCAAACACCTCCATTGGGTTCTGGCGATCCCTTATCGTCCGCCTGGGTGGTGGCGCGTACACATACGCTCCTCTCTCTTCTATTTCTTCTACACGGTCGTAGAAATTCATGAACTCACTCATGTTGTCGTCCATATCGTCCACCATGTTGAAAAAGCAGCTAAAGTATAGCTTAAGTTAGGCAGGCCCCTGCCTACATCTTTGGATAAGTAAAGTATAAGGAAAGGACAGATTTGCTCATAAGTGCAGTTTATGAAACAGCTTAAGGAGGTTTTAAGTGGCTAGAGGGGAAGGTTAAGGAAAAGTCAGGTTTGTGAATATGGGGGTAAGACACGACGGCACAGTTCGGCACAGCACAGCAAGCGGAGGCACTCGTTGCAGAGTCCACGGGGGGGAACTGGCGAGGAGGAAACACAAGTCCGCAGCTTTTTCGCACTGTGGTGCAACATTACTGCAAGCTGCACGTGTTTTTCGAACAAACACAGGTGAGGCACGCTGGCGCCGCCACTGCGGCTTGCTCTCTCCGATTCGAGCGGGCTCCCTGTCGTCTGTCCGTCGGTCGCTTCTCGCGGGGAACCGAAGGGGAGGTCGTTCGCACAGAGCCGAGCGTGGAAAGAACTCCACCGGCTACTTCCCAGCCAGTCATCCTTTTTTTTGGTGGGGTCATTGTGGGGTCAAACGACCCGTCGAAATTGCCGCTACTGTTGCCGCCACCGGGATCATCCCGGTCGTTGTAATCTGCTCCTTAATATCTCTTCGGCTGGTTTACATCCCGGTCATGACACGGCACTGAATCTGTACAAAACCGATCCTCTCATTTCATTACATCTAACTATCGTCGTAGAGCTAGCGTCTCCTTAATGAAATCAAACCTTAGATTGCCAGATTTATTTTTTCTCCGTAGGAAATTTTCTCGCCTGTGCCTGTTTCGCATTTTTATTAAAAAGCGAACTTCTTGTCCAGCCTTCATACGTATCATTTCGCATTGACCACCGGTTTAAGATCGCCATTCTCTGCTGCCGTACCAATGTTCTTTTGAACTCATCTCTGTCAAAAACTTGCACAGAGTGGAACCGCCTTCCCCCCGCCATTATACTTTAATTGTGGATGAACCATAACGTTCAGGTCGGCACTCATTGACCATCTTTTGTAATAGCACCATTATTATTTGTTAACAAATCTGCACGTTGTGCTTTTCTATGTGTTTCTCTTTTTTTTTCTTTGTACCCACTCGCTCTGTAACGACCTTCGGGCCCTGAGGGTATTGAAATAAATAAACAAAAGTCTGAGCATAACTCTGAAGGATCGGTACCCGTTCCCTCAGGCGATGTGCCCTTGAGTTGAATGCGTGAAGCGGAACTTTAATATATTTAGGGGGAACACAATGTCTCTCTGTTCCATCATAACGAGGTGGCACTGAGCCTCATGAACCGAACCACAGACCCGAACTTTTAGAGCAATTCGTAAGGACGCCTGAGACGATCGATGCCAAAATATTCAATCGTGGCTATAGTTTTGTCAATACTGAGCTTATCAATGCTGAAAAACACAAAATCACAAGCATTAACAATCAAGCGAGTTGAACAGCTTTTGTAACAGAGTTGCGTCCCTTTAAGTACAGTTGATCCAACATTGGCGCGCTTGAGAAGAGAGAACAGAAACAAATGCCGAACAGACGTCTTCGAAAGGTCCCTCTGAAGCAAAGCAATCTGCTCATGAGAGCAGAAGCAAGATTCAAGAATTGCACTTGCAGGATGTATGTTACTTTGAATGGAGCAGCCTCAGAGCGCATGTCTGGTGAGGGCCATTGGGGCCCGCCATCGCGTTTTGCAGACGATTTGATAAAACTCGCGAAAATTTTATAGATTATGCTTTGCAGGGTCCACAAGCGCAGGGATTACTTTACATACATTTCACTATAGGTTCCATTGGACGTCACCTCCAATATCAGATTAGCAGTCGCGTGATGGTGCTCATCAAGTAGAGCTTGTTCCGTCGGACACTCTCTGTGCAAAGCTTAACACAGAAACCTGAATGGAGGAAAACCCGCGCGCATACGATAAGAATAAATGCACGACAAATGCAAAAAGACACGGAGGATTCACAAAAACGTAAGAAGGGATGGACAGACGCGCACAATACGGCCCGAATTGGTACAAGATCGGACTCGGGCACCCCTGTACCTTTCTGTATTATCCTTGTGTAGTTCACATTTCACAGTAGCAATTTCTTCCAAATAGTACATTTGATGTGTTTCACCATTCTAATTCATAGAGGTTCTACAAACACTTGCGTAGTGTGTTCTCCTGTTACTTTCTTTGAAACAACCCAACAGACCCAGTTTCAATAGCTATCGCTCGCACCTCCTGCATGGACATCTCCGAAGCAGCAAACAGTGCATGGCGTGAAACCAGGCAAGCAAGATTGCAGTTGTGAGCATATACGAACGATAAATTACTGGTAGTTTATAAACGGCAAATTCAACTTTCAAACCTCACACCGCAATTTAAACTTGGAACGATACTTTTCCACGAGCCGAACAACCACCACATAAAGATCAGAGAATGAAACTGGTGCAATTTCACATGCCACTCCGCTGAAAGTGATTGCGGGAAATGCATAAATAAGATGCATAAAGCCTTTAGCCTTACGCCACCCGCAGGGATTCATCTGTATTGTTTCCTGCAAATAAAAAGCCAATTCAATTCTATTCAATTCAATTCAATATCTAGGCGTACGTGAGAACGCCCCCGCATGTTTGCTAATGAGCGAGAAGCATGCCATGAGGCCCCTGTATCAATAACATCGCGTTAGGTGCGACAGGATCATTCAGGTCACCAACACAGTTAGAGTTTCCCATTAGCACAACATGCCCGTCACAGTTTAGGGAGTTACCCATGCTTTCAAACAGAACGATGCGCTATGATATGTTATTCAAAAGCATAAACATTGATGAATCACCATGACTACCCGCAGAGTAGAAAATCGTACGTTATTAACTTCCCTTCAGTGTCAATATTGTAAAGGCAATGCAGAATAAGGAAGGGCATTTCGTAGAAACAAAAAAAAAACCTGCCGAGAACCCCACAGCATGCATCGCGAGAACAGCTGATCGGACAAAAGGGGCCCTATTTTATTCTGGGTATTCTGCACGCTCTCAATTTCTGGACAGCCACAAAATCAAGGCGCCTAGGATGGAAAAGTCGGCGGTGATTAACTTTAATTGATTGCAGAAAAGAGTAATTGAATTACCCGTAACGTTACCGTCAGGAAAAAGTAATGGATTAATTACAAATTTTAAAAAATCAAATTTATTACAAGTAATCGATTACTAACAACGCGTTACGTACAGCTCTGGGCGGACACGCCTTTCCAAACTAAAGGCATTCGAAGCTAAATGCTGTGTGTGCGTCGTTTTCCTGCTCTCCTGTCTCTGGGTGCTCCTTGCCTGAAGCTGAAAAATAACAAGAGGCCGATTACGAATCCAAGCTTAGCACTCCGGCACAGCGCGCACTACATCTAAGAAAATGGCTGCCACAGAAAGTTAAAACCCGACGTTTGGCGTCATGAAGTGAACTGCAGCTAACAGAAAACTAGTTCTGAAAACAAACTGTGCCATACTTCTGCTGTGGGCAGTGTCCATCTCCATGATCTCCCGACCAGCGGCTCTCGCTTTACGATAGGCGTCTCCACAGTATGTACCTCGTGGCGAACAGTCAGAGAGCGAATGAAGCATGAACTTGCTCATGATGAATTGCCGGCCTAATTGGCACTACGTGCTTCACTCCATACACTGTGTGTCCGTTTTCATGTCCTGTCTTGTGTGTGCGCAAATATTTCCATGGACCGCCGCTTTCTGGTGTCTTTTTTCCCGTCCGTCTTCGTTTTTTTATGCGCTGTGGTAAAGTTAACCTTCAAGGTTCCCGTACCATTCTCGTTTCTCACAAGATGAGAGACAGAAAATTTGTCAAAAAAAAAAGAACAGCGTTCGAAAGAAAATCGCCTAATTAGAAAAAGCGAAAGGCAGAATATACGATGGCAAACAATCTTCCCCCTCCCATTGTCAGTACGAAGCTCCTAGCTTCTAATTGTTCCTAAACTCTTTTTATCTGGTCGCTTTGCGCTGTAATCTTTTCTTCCTCCTTGAAACTTGGAAAAAGGCGCAAATAATTTCACAAGGACCAAAAGAGACGAGGAGACCACGGACAGGCGCCATACGATTCTCCGTCAGTCGTTGCTTAGGCTTGCTGGCGAAAAATATTTCAATCCCACCTCTTCCGTGCGGCGGGTTTGAGGTATTCACAAAGAAGTGAGATAGTTACTGTGCCTTTCATTTCCGCTAAAACCAATTTTCCAGTTTTAGGCTTGCTGGGGATCTTTAACGTGCACTGATATCGCACAGCACACGGGCGCCTCATGCGTTCCGCCTCCATCGAAACGCGGCCGCCGCGGTCGGGTTCGAACCCGGGCACTCGGGCTCAATAGCCAAGCGCCCTAAACTAATTATGGTGTCCAGCATAGACGAGGTCTGGCGTTGTTTTGTGTGGAGTTCGCCAGGAGTTTTTCCTTCGTATTCTTAGTGCACTAGCGCTAAAACCCCCAATCTCAGATTTCGCCGATGTCTGTCCCAAGTCGCGCATCGCTTAACCACTGCAGCACTGCGCCTGGAGTGGTATGAGGACTTCCAGCGATCTATTAATGTAAAGTAGAAAGTGACCAACTCCGTATATACGTGCATTAACCCATTAACGCGTCAAAATCATACCTCGAAAACCGAGGCTCGAACCGAAGCCGAAGTAAAAGCCGAAGTGCTAGCGCACGTTATTCGCACTTGGCCTAACCATGCTAAATCGTTCGCCAGATTTTTTTTATCTCGTCTTGACTCTGTTGTTCTTGTTTGAATTCATTTTTTTTGTAGCAGTTCCTGTCTCTTACCTCGTCTCATGCTGCTCGTGAATAAAACGCTCAGTGGTCAGTCGGCGCTCGTTCTGCACCTCTGTTCTTATGCTTTAATCAACCCGCAGCATGTGCACTCTGCTGCATGTCCCACCAACTATCCCTAACCGCTACTATTTATTTATATATTTTATTTTATGGAGGTTTAACGCCCAAAAGCCATTCAGGGACGCCGTAGTGAAGGGCTCCGGAAATTTCGACCACCTGGGGTTCTATAACGTGCACTGACGTCGCTCAATACGTGTGCCTCTAGCATTTCGCCTCCATCGAAATTCGGCCGCCGCGGCCGGGATCGAACCCGCGTCTTTCGGGTCAGCAGCCGAGCACCGTAACCACTGAGCCACCGGCGCGATTCCTATTGGAATGCTTCGTGGATGAAAATTACAAAGTGTTGGCCAAACACCACAGCCAGTGAGTTAGACGCGTGATCATGGCAGCGAACGGGAAACGTTCGAGCAAGTGATAGCAACCATGATAGCAATTTCGGGAAACGAAACTCACCAGCGCCTCGTTCTCATAAAAGGAACTGGAGGATCGACACTTAAGCTCCGCCTTTAAGGGTATGACGAGATAGCGTTGATGGTTTCCGTCAGCGGCTCTTCTTGCCCACGCAGACACGGACACTGTTTCCATATTATGTGAAAGACCGCGCGACATACATACGAAGCCCCGCTTTAACCAAGCCGTACGAACATGCCCGCGTTGCCTGGCTTGCAACCAACAGGTCAGGGGTTCGATTCCTGACCGGTTACCTGGATTTTCTTTTAAGCGTGCTTCATTTGCTTTTATGTATTTACATGTCCTGATGACGTTTCAGTCATCTTGCTGCCTCCTACCCACCAGTTACCTGTTTTAGTAACTTTTCATTACATAGTTCCGCGTGTGACGTCACGACTCGCTTGGCCAATCCGGCTTTTACCCACACACCGGTGATGATGCCAACTACGATGGGGCCCTTGAAGTTATCGCGTTAAAACGTAGCATGAAGACCGACAATCGCCAGAGATACGATTTGCTAGCGCTCTTTTAGAACGCATGGTGGACCGATACCCGCCGCGGTCGGGGGCACAATAGTTAGAGCTCGACGAGTAAATCTGAGGGTGCGAGTTCAATTCTGGCCAAGGTGGCGTGTTTCGATGGAGGTGAAACTCAGAATAACGCCCGTGTATTGTGCGTTCCCAGCGCGCAGTA
Source organism: Amblyomma mixtum (assembly GCF_055824585.1). Classification (NCBI taxonomy): domain Eukaryota; kingdom Metazoa; phylum Arthropoda; class Arachnida; order Ixodida; family Ixodidae; genus Amblyomma; species Amblyomma mixtum. The sequence continues at coordinate 71,690,247 of NC_143013.1, forward strand.
TAGGACCCCAGGTGGCTTAAATTAAATCTGCAGCCCTCCACTACGGCGGCCCTCATAGACCGTGTGTCGATTCTGAACGTTAAACCCTGCATTTTATGATAACAGCTACGTTTTAAAACGCATTTCAAAGCGCCTGTTTAAATGCGGAATATATTCTGTGATATTTTCATTGTATGTTACACTTCGAATTTTCAGTGATATTGGCAGACATTTTGACTTCAAAATGTTTTCCTCAAGTGGACGTGGAATCATTTCGGTGAACTTTCATGACATTTCGCACAGAGTTTTGTGGTTTTAAAATATTCACGCAACTAAATAGAGAATATACAGTGCATCACTTCAACTGTAAAGTGTATATATAAATGCGGCAGTATACGCGAGCAACGGCCTTTCTTCGACACTGATGCATCGCCACACGCGCGGAAAAGGCATGAGTTGCTTTACGTCTGTCTTCGTCGCTGCTCTTGCTGTTGGAATCTACGGAGCTGATCTGCAGAACTTGCGGGATGTAAGAGTGTATTCTATATATATATACACATAAGCATGGTGACTCACTCAAGTTCTCTCCTGTGCGAAAAACACCCATATTTTTGGCCGTCTCGCGGGCAAAAAATTGATAGCGACTGCATTATTGAGCGCTCGCGGGTGACCACTTTTGGGAGTGCTACGAGGGCTGTTGTTCGCCATGCGAAATTAGAATGCGTCATGCACCCTTTCGTGCATGACGCATGCACCAACCGGAACGAATTAACAATATTGCTTCTGCGTCATTTTCCTGTATCCCGCTTGCTTGCGATAACCTTCCTGTTATAGTAGGATATAACTTAAGAAAACACCAGTTGGCAACAAGAGGCGCGGGGCTGTGTAACTCCGCCAACCAATCACATAAGTTGCTAAAGTTACGTCATGCCACCTTCACAAAATGTCGCCGTGCTTGATACCTTCTCAGCGTCTGCCGTTCTGAAAGAGCATCTCCATCGATGGAAGCCGTCAGACATACAAGCTTGGACAAAATGTGAGGAGTTTGAGCATTCAACTCACGAAAGGGTTGCGTACAGAAGCTCATTTAACTGCTAGCGATTTGTGGTTACTTTGTGCCGAGCCCGTTTTCCCTCGATTTGAGCGAGCGTTATTTTTGACCGTATGTTATTTGCGATTACCAGCGAACCTCATCTGCCAAGTGAAGTGAAGAGTGACAATCAATACTTGCAGTGATGAAAGCCAGTATTTTCGACGCCGCTGTAATTTTTTACTTTCCAACATAAGCCCTCATCTCTCCGAACAGAGAGAGGGAAACCTTTTATTTAGAACACATTGATTCGCAGGAGCCGGGTGGTCGGGGCCCCTAGACCAGGGCTCCACTGGCGGCAGCTGACCTGCGGACTAGCTTGATCATCCTGGTCTGCTGGTCAAGCTTGTCGCTGGTCAGGGCCTCCTCCCACTGCTCAAGTGTCGGGTGTGGCACTATTAAATTTCTGTCCGGTACGTCCTTGCATTCCCAAGATGTATGGTAGAGCGAGGGGCTTAATTGTTTCGCACCAAGGATTGCTAAAATGTGAAGACTTGGATATGTGTTTGTATTCTCCTCCAGTCAATGGCATCCGAGGAGGACAGTAGTTTGTGTGGCGGTGATAAAATGTCTTCTTTCTATCCTAAGGTGTTCTAACCTGTCAACATACGGTCCTAGGAGAGGAATGGGGTAGGGATGGGGATGCGCCCGGTTTGCGATAGCTCGGGCTAGATGATTCGCTACCTCGTTTCCAGCTAGGCCTTCGTGACCAGGGGCCCATGTTATTCTGTGTGAGCTTGAGAGTGCACTTAACAGTGTCCTCGCCGAACAGATCGCGCAGCGTCAGAATTGCGCGAATATGAGAACGTCGCGTAATGCGGACTCGCCCTGTTTCTTTGTTTAATTAAGCTGTTGGACAAAATTAGAAGTGCTTGCATGCTGTGTCTGCCGTTTGGATGTTTCTTTAGCGATATGCACGGTTTTTCTCGGAATCAGTATGAATTCAGCTGGGCACTGATATGCGATTTGTAACCGTGCGTTCATCCCATCGTAAAATCCAGGCACGCTTCACTGCATGCACTCATCTTTCACTGTTGAACAGGGCAGCTGAATAACCGCTAATACCTCACTGGCATGCTCTGCACCCGAACAGTGCGCTGGCGTTGCGGGCGCTGATATAGCGACTCAGTCATTCTCGAAAGACATCCATACATTTGAGCTCGGTTTCGCGATCCGGGCGTCCTGTTGTCTTGGCTGCCGAGGAAATGGGTTCTACCCGGCAGTGGCGACCACGTTTCGATGGTGGCGAAATTTGAGGTGCTCGTGTACTGAACGACGTCATCGTATGTTAAAGATCCCCAGGTGGTCGAAATTATTTACGAGCTGTCCACTTACCTCAAATACTTTGAAGTGTTTAGAGTGTTTAGAAAATAGAACACAATTTGTACGGCGGGCACTGTGACAGTCCGAATACCGGAGGAACACGACATAACCGTCCCGAGGACAGGCGCGCGCTGGATCGCTGGTCCGTGGCTGGGCGAGTGCTGTCCGTCCGGGAGTCGTACGGGCGCTTCTCCGAGGCTTGACCTACGGCACGGGCTCACCGACAGCGCTCAACGTTCTTCCTATATAGGGCACGCCGCGTCTGTACGTAACACATAAACTTGGTGTCCACTGTACATCTCTCTCTCTCTCTCACCTTCCCGCCGATGCACTCGCCGCCATTGGTCAGGCGTGGAGAGTGGCTTCCAGAAAACTCGAGTCGCACTTTGTCAGGCGTGGAGAGTGGCTTCCAGAAAACTCGAGTCGCACTTTCCGACCCGGCGCCACCGCACGCGAGCAAAGTGGACAGGACGTCACCCAGCACGCTCGAGGTTACGCGCTCTCCGTCGGCAATGAGCAAAATTTTCTTCAAGATTCTCGAATCGTCGACGGCGCGCGCGGGCGTGATTCCATTCGCGCCGCTCCGGCTTTCCAATGTGCACCGCGTTTGTGACGCATGCGTTTACCATTTCAAACACCTTTGGAAATTTTCGGAGATACTTGGTATATGATATATCTGGAGATATGATTGAGTATTGCCTAAGAGGCACAAGAAGGCAAATTTCTGAGTTGATAAAATAGGCTTGCTGCCCATTGTAATCTATGCCAAGGATCCTGTGGAAGCGGAATCACTGGCCATAGCCACCACCATCAAGACTCAAGATCAACAGGGGAAGTCATCGCACGTAGTGACGGACTCCCAACAAGCCTGCAGGGAATACTTTGCTGGGAAACCTCGCGGAAGGGCAAGGACACTATTAATTACACTCTTACGCTCATATAGAACAACATGGACACCTGATCACGAAGGCCTAGCCAGAATAAACGCCGCGTGTGTTTAGTGTAGGGGACAATCCTCGCATGCGGAGAGGGAGACCACGGAAGTATGTCGCTGAAGATGCCGTATCCGAGACTGCACAGGCTCAGTGTATGTGGCGAGCAGCAGTGACGGAGGAGGAGAAGCAGGCCGAGCAGACTGCAGACTTCAATGCTAGCGCATTCTCAGGCTCAAAGTGTTCGGGTGCCCACTTTTTTTCCTTGAAAAAGGCCTACAGGCCTCTTAATCAAGAAAATGAGCACAGCACACCAGTGCTGCAGCGTTAATAAATAATTTCAAACGGTTTTGTGGAGAGTTTCAGTCTCGGTCGACGCCAGCGCTGAAATGCACTTTGACGTCATGATCGACTGGCCAACCTGGACTATCACATTAGTGATGACGTCAGCGTCGCCGTTAAGCACTGGTTTAGGTGACGTCACAATAATTTGTGCAAGTTCACCCTGGTGTCACTCGATGTGGGTGGAAATACCAAGCGGCTCCTCGGGCAATATTCAAAAGATTAACATGTTCTCCTTAATGCCTGAAACTGAAAATTAGTAGAAGGCATCCCTTTACGCCCATTAAACAAACCATATCGTTTTTTTTTTTTTGCATTCGCAATTCTGTGTCTGTACCAGTTTAAGGCCTTCCGCCTGCCGGAAGCCGCAAGCGAGGGGCTGGGACGCCGAGCCGGAACATATAAAGTTTCGTTACAGTTTACATTGCCGACTGGAATAAACTTTAGGATCAGATTCATCATTCTCATGTTCGTGCAATAGACCACTGATCACGTCCAACGGCTCTTTCTTGCAGTTCTTGAGCAGCACAAGCAAGATATGGATTCTCCTTAAAACTCGAGTTGGCACCACTGAAAAGTATCAACACATGTGTTATAGCATTCAGGTAATCAGTGTGGAAGGAGCAAACTACGATTTAGGGGAAAGTTACGAAGCTGGTCATCTTACGTAAGTACTTAAAAAAAATGCTTATTACGAGCGTAAAAAATGCCTTTCCTGCAGACACAATGGCACATAGCACATTATGCTTGAAACTCACCTCCGGGCACATGCAACGGCATTCAGGCATTTCTAACTACAAAGTGTCCGTGTGACGCTGTTTGTACACAGAATTAACCTTGATATTTTCCTTTTAAATATGTGTATAATAATGCAGCAGTAACTTTCACACGTTTTGCTACAACGGGAAAGTTCTCGCTTTTTCTCGCCTTTCTCACAGCGGGCATGAGAAATGGCGATTAGCTTGCACTGGGGTATAAATTTGAAATGGCGTTCCCTGACCAACCTTCCAGTCTGGTTACGAAAACGCTGCTTCGTAGGATACCTTCGTATCGCAGCGACGGTTACCAGAGAGATTGGCCTATTGAAAAGTTCAACGAGGTTCTAATGCTAGAATTCATATTACATTTACGTCTTCGCCTTTCGGTGTCCGCGCGTTTTTGTTTGTCCGTCCGCAAGAAACTTCCGCAAATAAAATGCACTTGACTGCATTTTAGGTTTGGCAGGGATTCGAGCATGCCCACGAGGGTAGGTTCGAATCCTCCTTGGATTAGGTGACCAGCAATGACAAATTCAAAGCGTTCTCCGTTCGCGCCTTCTTCTGTCGGCGGCGCCGGCGCCTAAGCTGGCACCGCTACACCGGCCTTATCCAAGCATAGCGCAAGGAACAATATGTATACAAAAAATACAACTGAAGTTAACTACAAATTGCACGCCTCGTTAACCTTAATGCACCTACCGTTGTTGCTTCTCCGAAATTACTCAGAGGATGTGGCGTATTCATTTTTAATGCAATAGCATTAGAGGCAATTTCTCCAGGAAATCCGTAGGCGTCCCTCCGTGTCATGAAAATGCCATTGGCCGTGAGGATCGTGCCGTCATCACAGTTCCTTTCGGCCGAGACGGTCGTGATGTGATCCAACCACCTTTGCGAAGTGTTTCGGAAGAAAGAAAAGCACTTTCGCCGTAAAGAATAAAGGGGTCGAGCTGGAAGAACCGCAGCCGTTTTGGGTCGCGAGCAGGGCGCTGCCTACACCACTGAGGAAGTTTCTTTTTTTCTGTATTGCACCGAAATGGATCTCACTGACGTTGCCTTGCTTGAGCGAATAGAATTCCGCGATGCCGACACATTCTCTTGCCTTTATACATCTCCCTCCACTCGCATATCAAAATTGCGGGATTCATACACATGCTACACAGCTACTCATGCGTCATAGCCGGCAACCTTTCGGGAGGACGATCCAGCGCCGCATACCCCCCCCCCCCCCCCTTTTTTTTCCCGCCCGCACCAAGGCGCACTGTTCTCTGAACAGAGACTTAGTTGACCGAGGCGGTTCTACATGGCGATCCATCATGCGGTTTTCCCATAAGCTAAAAGGTACAATCAGCGCTAATAAATCGCACGGAATCTCGGAGTTTTTCAGTACAGGAAGGAACCTTATAGTGTAAGGCCAGATCATTAGTTCAGTGCGATAGTTTAGAGGCCGTGTGTGATCACCTCATACCGCAGAGTAGGTAACAGCCACTTAGTTAACTACAATCACTAATCCGCGTCACCAATTATATTCACCAATTATCATCATCAATTATACAGAGCCTACGCACACTGAACAACCGGAAGCGGCAAATGTGACGGGTGGCGCTATCGCACTGCACTCTTAAAGGGACACTGAGGAGAAATTGAAGTTGGCTTGTATCGATAGAATGCCAGCCCTTAAACACAAAAACAGCACTGTTTCTTATGACAAAGCGCTTGTAAGGTAGAAAAGAGCAAGAACTAAAATACACGTATCGCCACCACAGGCTAATCTCGCAAGTACAAGTGTGATGATGAAATAGGAGTAAAGAGCCACAGATCTCTGAGGCTGACAAAGATGCGTGCAGGGTACGTGTTTGATCGATATTTAAGTGTATAAGTTTTGTTTTAAAACACTAGTGTACTTTTATCACACCAGGAAGACGTAAAAAAGACAACCTGAATGTTGGAAGTCAAAGAAAACGAGCAATTGGCGGTGCAGCAGGCGGCCAGCTGAGTTTCAGTATGTTTTGAGGTGCTTCGCGACTATGCGTTCTGTGTCCGCATGATTTCGTTAAGCGCCTCGATTTGAAAGGGCGGAGCAACAATGGACCTCTAAGTGACTCTCTGAGTGCTCCTCGGACAAAGTTCGTGCAACGGCACGCAACTGCGACAAGGAAAAAGAGCTGTGTATAGCCAATGTTCAACGCACCTCCACGTTAGCAAACGCACCGCTCGACGTGTTCGCATCGTCAAGGTTCCAATACGCTGCGCTGCATAACCAGCCCTACGAAGACTATTATTACAGAATTTAAATACGTCTGGACGTACCAGTCGCTACACATCAGTTGTGACGGTGGCTGGGCGGTGACAGCGACGCTGCCGACTCCTTGGCGCTAGGGCTTTTTTGCCAGACCCGCCGCCTCAGCCCTCAAAAGCATCGCACGTTGTGTGGGGTTGAGATTGCTGAATGCAGGCCGCAGTCATTTGCGAGAACTTTTTTGCCGAATCGTGAACTGAATCCATCGAAACGTTGGTGCAAACGTAAACGAAGAGACGACGGCTGATAGAGGCCTTCAACGTCCGGCCGGCAGTAATTTTCATTTCGGCTGCTGCTAAGCGGGAGCGCAGCGCGCGCCACGAGCAATCACTGAGTCCTCGTTTCCGCTTCTTTACGTCACTGTTCTCCTGTTCTGACATTAGGGAGTCCCGAGATTGAATCGTATAGCGGCGGGAAAAAGTTTTTCAACTTCGAATCCAAATCTGTTAGCAATAAATGCACCTTTCGCTGCCGGACAAGCGGCAACAAAGCCACGAAATGCCGAACTATCAGATTTTGCTAACAATAAATAAAAATTGATAACATTCACCTCAGTGTCCCTTTAAGGGTAGATCAAGCGCCGTCCAAGTTTTTTTGCTTCTTCGTTCTTTGTTTTAGCCAAGAGGCTTTCTCCATATATATATATGGCTTCTCTCATCTATATATATATATATATATATATATATATATATATATATATGTTCTAAATTGATCAACACCACAAAATAAATAAATAAAATTAAAAATCTCCTGTGCCCTTTGGTTGGCTGTTGGCTTCTGTTATAACGAGCCCCTCAATTCCCCTTCCCTTGTTTGCTGAATTGCTGAGCGAGAGCCTCGGTTCTGGCAGCCTTGACGCCATAGGAAGCATAAGAGGGTTCTCACGTAGTTTCCACTCTCTCCGTTCGATGACGTTCTACGTCACACCTGCGGTAACTCAGGACGTTCCACGTCCGCCGCTTATGAACGTGGGTGGCGCTGATGAACACTCTCAAGGTTAGGTTACTTGTAAACATAAATACCCCCAATGCAGAAGATTTGACAGCCGTCGCCGTAGCTCAGAGGTAGAGCACCGGACGCGTAATTCGGAGGTCGTTTGTTGAGATCCCACCGGCGGCATGTGGTTGTTTTTTCTTCTGCTTTTCTAATCAATTACTTTAAGCGATAACATATTCAGTAATATTCTAAATTGATCAACACCACAAAATAAATAAATAACAATAAAAATCCCCTGTGCCCCTTGGTTTCTGTGCCTTTTGGCTTCTGTCATATATATATATATATATATATATATATATATATATATATATATATATATATATATATATATATATATATATATAATGCAGCAAAAAAAGGGAAAATCTTGGCACGGTATGTAGTAGTAAAAACGTAGACCAACGTTTGAAACGCTTGAAACAATTTATTGACGTTTCGACCGTGGAACGGCCTTCGTCAGAATGCCTGGGTCGAGAGGGATGGCACAATATATGTAGGTAAGAACAACGCACAGGATAACAGCGCCAAAAAATTCGATAAAAAAGCACGATGCTTTTTTTATCGTGCTTTTTTATCGAATTTTTTGGCTCTGTTATCCTGTGCGTTGTTCTTACCTACATATATTGTGCCATCCCTCTCGACCCAGGCATTCTGACGAAGGCCGTTCCACGGTCGAAACGTCAATAAATTGTTTCAAGCGTTTTAAACGTTGGTCTACGTTTTTACTATATATATATATATATATATATATATATATATATCAGCTCGTGCAGCACCGTGAAGCCATAAGTGGACGGGGATGCATTAAGTCGCACAAACAACAACGTGAGCTAACCATTTGTACAAGATAAAAATGAATGATTCGCAAAGAAGGAAAAGAAAAGAAAAGAAAAGAAGCAGGGGCATGGACTGTGCATTCACCTATGTCAACATTCTGAATAGTGCGAAAACAGAAAAAAAAGGAGAGAATTAGAGAAAAAAGCATGGCGCAGCAAGTTAACATCCACGCACGTCACAAGTCCGACAACGGTGCCCGGAACAGTGCCTCGGATAAGAGCTCAAAAAGACAATGAGCCAGCTCATTCGATTCATTTGTGGCATGCGGAAAGAACGAACTTTGGAAAACATCAGTTTGGCATTTTGCCGCGCGTATTTTACATTTATGATCGCACCTTCTGGATATAAAGTGGGGTGGGAAACTAAGTTTCAAGTTTAATAGCAGTTTATTGAAATAAATGCAATAAAGAAATTCTAACTTAATTGGCGGTAGGCGCTGCACTTCAGCTGCACTTCAGTTGCTACGAACGTTAGGACAATTTGTGAGTCACAAACCTCTATATCATCAGCAAAAGCTGTAAATATACGTTAGCTGCATGAAGAATTTAAGTCCAACGACTTTAATTAGCCGTTCCCAGCGCAAGCTGCGGTCTCCTTTTCTGACTCTAGGATGTCCCCGGTCACGTTTCTCTTCCTTTTAAAATTACTCTGCTACCCTGAAACACCACTGCTTATTTGTTCGACGCATTACGCCTCCTCCCAAGCCTATTATATCCTCTCGATTTCCACTGGTATTATTAAATGTAGTCTGAAGTGTAATCCACTCTGCTCTTTCCAAACCGCCTAACTTTACCCCAGCCATTTTCCTTTACATTGCTTCTGCAATGTGCTTTAGTAATTTCAACCTTTTTGTTAACCCACTTACAACGGGATACATCTGCAGCATATTTTTGTGCTGAGGAATAAACAAAACAAATGCGTAGAGGGGCCCACTGCATTGTTTCGGGTCAGTGAGCTATTCGTCTGCGCATTTCCTGCCCTTTGGCATTTCTTCACCAGAATTACATGTACAGCCTTTGTCAAAAGTTTGGAGCCCAGGGGGTTTACTTTTGAGCCACACTATGTCGTTCTTAATGGATCTCTAGCGCTCCAAATTTCCTGGACATAAGAAGATTTCTGGTACTGCCTCCTGCAATAGGTAGGACTTCCATGAATGCTCCTGGAGTCCCAATATAACGCTTCGAAGTGAACCCCCTGGGCTCTAAACTTTTAACAAAGACTGTACTTTAGCTTCTTGCTGTCTGCATGGTTGCATTTTGCGTGGCTCACTCGTCTAAGTGGGCATTTTGTTCGTTCCCAATGAATTTCGTGTATTTTCCGTGTTGTATTTCTTCAGTGTTTCTATATCTCAAAAAGAAAAATAAATCGGTTTATTTTTTCTGTCCTAATTGTTTGTTTCGTGTAATGAGCATATCATTAATTCTCACTAACTTGGCCTGTTTCTGTCCTCCTAAATTTTGGTAACTGCGCCTAATCACATGCACCCTTCGATTGCCACGGTTGGTTCATTGCTTTATCATACAAAACTATAACGGCGGCAGACACGTGCCATTTCAATAGGACGAGTCTAGCGAAGAGAGTACTGCCGATATGCTAGAGCACGAAATATCGCTTCAGGTAATCTCACTTCACATGCTCTACCCCCACGACTCGTGATACTCTATTGTAACGGGCAAGGCTTTTCTTTATAGAATACACACTACCTATCTACCTACTCAAACGGCCTGCGCGAAGCGGCCGTGCGAAGCAGCTTCAAATCTGAAAATCGAGCACAACCCCTCCCAGTGGCATCTGCTTTGTCAAAGGCTGTCCCGACTCCCGACCGGTCGGTCAAGCGGTTTCGTTCCCGGCCAACCTTAGCGAATCGGTCACTTTCGGGAATGACCCCCGTCCCCCTCCTCGTCCCTTTTTTTTCCCTACGCATACTTTGCTGAAACACACGCTGTACGTACCTGTTGGTATTCGTGAAGCAGATCAGCAGCTTCATGGATGTTCATTTATTAACACCTGATAGCATTCAGTCGCCAGAAATTCAGGACAAGCGCATTTTTTAGAGCGAAAGCTCTATTATTACACATACGTCTCCCAAGGTAAATCGTGATGCGCGTTTGACCTGGCCTCGGAGCGCAGCCAAACCACGTGACTCGCCAAGCAGAGGCGCACCTGCTCGCGCTGGCAGGCTCTGTCGCTTCGATACCACGTGATTAGGAGAGGGTGTTTCTACATCAGCGGTTTCTCCTTCAGTTTCGCCATGGATGAGGCGCGGCATGCAGACCGAGTGTGTCAACCATGGTGTCAAATCAACTCTTCGGCGTCGCCACCAAGCCGCTTCAGATTATCCAGTCGATATAGCTCGCCGAGAAGGTGTATTGCAGAAGACGCGAGTATTTCAGAAGACGCGAGAACCGGGGAGCAATGAAAAGTTAGATTTGCGAAGCAACGGAAGTATGACCAGGAGAGAAAGGCCAAGCGATTAGCGGCGGAGGCTGCCGCTGCTGTCTTCGACGACGGCTTCGTCCGTTAGTGAGACTGAAGCATTGGAATTTGAGTCTAACCGGCGTTTGACCGGCCACATCATCCGTATGGCAAAAAGCTCATCTGCGACAAGCAGAGCTTTCGCTCAGTATAACTAGGTTTAGAAGATTTATTGCCGGGAAGTTGTTTATGAACGCAGTTTTGCCATATATCATAAGATTCCACTCTAACAATCTATATATCTGCAGATTTCCGCGCGGCAGGCTTGCATTTTTTCTTTCTGTTGACGTTTTTGATATCGTCAGAAACTTTTCCCTTTGGTTTTTTGTGACAGTCCTAACTTCTTAATGCGAGCGATGCACAAAGTTTGAAAGAAGTGTGTAACGCATCGGGAAAATGCACCACTGCCTCCAATATTTCCATTATAGTACCTTACGAGGTTTTACATTGCCTCGCAATTAAAATTATGTCCAAAGATCCTGGACTTCTCACAGCTGCGCGATGTTGAAAACTCAAGGCTTCGCTGGCTTCGCAGTCCTCTGCCGGCGAGCTTCTCATACAGAGCTGTCTCAGCGGCAAGAGCTCTCGCGCTCGTTAGCGCTTAAGGCAAATGTTGCTCTCAGCAAATTTTGATTAGATCTGCTTCTTTCTGGGTATGATAACGTTTTTCTGGCAGCAAAAAAAAAAAAAAAACGAATATATGGCTGTGAAAATTGAACTCAAAAAATTTCTCGCTATTTCATTCAGACTCGTGTCGTCTGCACCTGTACTAGGATACAACTTAAAGAAATAACAGTTGGTACCACGCGGTACCAACCGTGGTCCAGTACTGGGCCCCGCCAGTACTGGGCCACTCAGTACAATAAATGAAATTAGCTTTTTAATGTTTGACTATAAAAAACAAGCCACGAATCAGAATTCTATACGTGATAAATGTTTTTTGTGATTAGTTGTTTACGTTACAAGAAAAGTTTTAACGACAAGCTGCTTTTTGTCATGGAGTAATTTCGTGCGGCGGTCCTGAATGTGGGCGGAGCTTCACCGCAGACTTAAGTTATATTCGACTATAGAAGGACTGATTGCCGCCATTTTGAAATCATCATCATCATCATAAGCCTCACTACGCCCACCGCAGGACAAAGTCCTCTCCCATATCTTTCCAATTAACCCCTCCTTTGCCAGTTGCGCCCATCTTATCCCTGCAAACTTCTTAATCTCCTCCGCCCACCTAACTAACTTTCTGCCACTTCCTGCTACGCTTGCCTGCTCCTGGAATCCACTCCGTTACCCTTAACGACCATCCGTTAACTTGCCTTCGGATTACATGCCCTGCCCAAGTCCATTTCTTCGTCTTGATTTCGGCTAGGATGTTATTAACCTGCCTTTCTTCCCTGGCCCACTCCGCCCACTCCGCTCTCTTAACGTTACACCTATAATTTTTCTTTCCATAGCTCGCTGCGTGGCCCTCAATTTAAGTCGAACCCTTTTCGTTAGTATTCTCGGCCACTGGCCGCGGCGGTCGTCGGCGGCACTGCTACGCTTCTTGAGAACTTCTGGCCTGCACGATAGGCTGTGACTTCAACGAACACTGACTTTTTATAGTGACTTCAATTTTCTGTTACTCCCCTTTCTCTTTCATTTTTTTATCCCCTTCCCCCGTGTAGGGTAGCAAACCGATTATTCTCCCGGTTAACCTCCCTGCCTTTCCTCTTCTACCTCCTCCTACTCCTCCTCCTTTTCGTTAGCCTCCACACTTCTGCCCATAGGTGAGTACCGGTAAGATACACCGGTTATATACTTTTCTCCTGAGGAATATTGGTAAATTGCCATTCATGACCTGAGAGAACCTGTCATAAGCGCTCCGCTCCACTCTTATTCTTATAGTTATTTCCTTCGCATGATCCGAATCTGCGGTAACTACATGCCTTAAGTAGGCGTATTCCCTTATCACTTCCAGCGCTTCGCTACCAATCGTAATCTACTGTTTCCTTCCGAGACTGTTGAACATTACTTTGGATTTCTACAAGTTGATTTTTAGAGCTACTGTTCTGCTCTGCCTGTCTAAGTCATTGATCATGCTTTGGTACTCATCCCTAGAGGGATGAGGCAATGTCGCAGATTTCTCTCAGATTACTATGGTGCTCTGCATTAACTCTTACCCCCAACTGTTCCCAATCCAGGCCTCTGAATACCTCCTGTAAACAGGCAGTGAACAGCATTGACGAAAACGTTTCTCCCTTCCTGACACTCTTCCTTATTGGAATTTTAATGCTGACTTTATGGAGGACAATGTTTGACTGTGCAGACATTTTAAATACCTTCCAGTAATTTTACACAACGCTCACCTGCGCCCTAACTGCGTAATGCCTGCATGACTGCTGAGGTTTCGACTGAGTCAAATGCTTTCTCGTAATCTGTGAAGGCTATAGTAGGGGTTGGTTATATTCTGCGCATTTCGCTGTCACTTTAGTGATATGTGAATATGGTATATTGTAGAATAGCCTCTGAAAAATCCTGCCTAATCATTTGGTTGGTTGAAGTCTAAGGTTGTCATGACTCTATTAGCGATTACCTTAGTAAATACTTTGTAATTTTTCAACTCCTTGACGTCCCCTTTTTTATGCATTAAGATGATGTTAGCCTTCTTCCAAGCTTCCTGTACACTGGGGGTCATACGGCATTGCGTATGCAGGGTGACTAATTTTTCTATCAGTACCTCCTCATCGTCCTTCAAAAGATCTGCTGTTAACTGATCCTCACCAGCTACTTTCCCCCTTTGCATTTCTGCTAAGGCTTTCTTTACTTCTTCTTTCGTTAATGGTGGGATGTTCCACTGCTGTGCTGTGAAGTGTATGGCGGTGTAGATAAGCAACTGGGATCCGTGCGAAAATTTGGTGTATCGACACCGAATTTTCGACACCGGTATAATTTTCGGCCGGTGATGGCGACGCCTGTATTTGGTGTTTAGGCCTTTTGGAGCATAAGCTCTGGTACGCCAAGTTTCCCAAAGTCATTCAGCAGTGCAACCTTGATCTTGAGCTGGCTCAGCGCGAGCCTAGCAGATGGTAATGACGCTGATCATCCAGTGGATGTAGCCTGGCGGCAGGTCAATCTCGCTAAACAGAGAGGACGCAACCATGCCAGATAGGCTGCCGAGATCCCCGAACAACGAGAAGCCAGATTGGCCCGTAACCGAGACGCTTACCAAGCGCGGATGCGTGCCGAGCTTGCAACGACAGCAGCGGCCGATGAGAGTCGAATGAGTGAATCTGCGATGAACGTGAGCAACGAGCGCCTGACCGACCATACCGTTTGCCTGGCCGAATGCATCGAGTCAAACTAGGTTCGTCAAACTAGGTTCAAGCCTTGCTTAAACCGGAATAGCTTTTTTCTAGCTTATAAAAGCTCCATTTTCGGTAACAATGTCCTCTTTTTTGCTAGAATGCCGTAATCAACTTCAATTTTTCCTCATTGTCCGTTCAAATCCTAAAAGTGTAACCCAGCTTCTCTTGGTAGAATTTAATGGTACGTAGCAAGAAGAAGTTCCATTTTAACGAGTACGTTCGTGGAAGGCCCATCGTAGTCGCCGGTGCCAGGGCTTCTTTGGTTTTTGCTTTCACGGCAACGTCTTCTTATCGCAAAACGCAGATGCACAGAGACCAAATTAACATCAATCTCGACACTGGGACACTGAATTCGCTGAGGCATTGTTAGCAGGAATCGAAAAATATGTCTCGAAGAATAAATGGAAATTCCTCATTAGAAAATTAGATGCTAATATTTCAACAAAAAATGTAAGCCATGGCAAAAAAAAAAAAGAACTTGACGGGGACACTTCAGCTCCGCCTTAAGGGTATGACGTGATAGCGTTAATTGATTAAAGCCCATATGTGCGGAAGTGGTCATTCTCTACTCTACATAGATCCCTGGAAGTCCTCATACTACTCCTGGGGCAGTGGTGCCGCGGTTAAGTGATGCGCCACTGCCCTGGGATGGTAGGTGCTGCCACTGGTGGGGCTTGTGAGGCCCAGGTTGCTCTTCCGGAGCAACCTCTCGTGACCAATCTTTATTTGAACTGCCACCTGCCATGGTGGACACTTTGCTCACAATTATGCGGGCAGGTTGTGATGACGTCGCAAGGTGACATCACCATGGGCAGGTTGCCCGCAACCCGGTGGGTACAAAGAGGGACCGTATATACAACGACTAAGCGGCTGAGTGGAAGTTCTAGTGAAAACCCACACTATAGTTCTCGCCAGCCCGTTAAAGGTGCACTGAAGATCGATCGTCACTCTGCCGCGGGAGCTCGATCTACGCGCTCCGAGCATTCTTATAAACTTCAAATTACTGCCCTGTGCGGCCGATTTCCCTAATTTAATTCGGATTAACGTCCGGCTCCCGCCTTTTTTTTTTAATTGCCCGCAGACGTAGGGAGGAGTCGACCAATGCATGGAGTGCCTTTCAGGCAGTCGCGTGGCAGCTTTGCTTTCGCTTTTATTTTGTTTTTTAGGTTTTCGTGAATAAGTAGATCTAGTCAGAGACTACATAGCTGCAAATTAGGCCCACGGAAATAAAAATACGCGTGGACTCTTTGCTTTCGCCGATCGCTGCGTATCACTCCGCCGATGGCAGAGCCGCAAGCCGTCACGGGACTAAATGTTGGCTGACTCCTCCCACTGTCTGAGGGGAATTCAAAAAAGAAAGGCGGGAGCCTGGACGTTTAATCGGATTTAAATGAGGGAAATCGGTCGCACAGGTCAATAATTAGAAGTTCCCAAGAACGCTCGTAACGTGTAGTTCGAGTTCCGGCGGTAAAAATACGAGTTCATACTCCTCTTCAGTGCACATTTAAACCATGATAGCATATTACGTGCCCACTCTTTCTATCATTTTTATTACAGACTACATTACGAGGTATACGCTGAGATTTACCAGAACGGGACCAACCAGCCGGTGATGAAAATCGCTAAAAGCCGAGGTGAGTGACAAATAATCATTCTTTGCAATGTACAGTTCCCGCAACTTGCACATTAGCATGTACGAAACAATACAGAGAAACATTTGTTCGAAGCAGCTGTTTTTGTGATTACGAACTTTTTATTGCCTACTTATTATCGCAAGGAAGAAATGTGTGGTTTTATTTTCGGCCATCCCGACGAAACGTATCGGCTTCTTCGAGGACTGTCCGCGCTACAATTGGCTGCTGCTGCCCTCCGGTGGGTCCGCCGCATGCGCCCCGCCACCGGCCTGCCGGTAAGGAGTCGTCAAACCAATCCCGCACCGGCGCCGCGTGGAAATTCGCAGCGCTGTCGGCACATGGCGCCTCCTTCCGCCCGCCAAATCTGCGTGAATAAGGTCTTATACCCGTTGCTTACTGCAAACTTGAATATGCACTTTGAAAGTAATGGACGGCAGAGTAAAAGGTGCTGCTGGAATAGGTTGTTGACCATTTTGTGGTGTACAACATTGGACACGACGGACAAGAACAAAGGCGAAACGTTGTATTTCACCCTTTTTGTACTTGTCTGTCGTCTCCCACCGCTGTGCACAACGAACAGCATGTAAACGAAAAATGAGCTGTCTAGCAAACCTGTAGGAGTGTGCGGATATTCGAAAATTTCTAATAGTGAATCGAATATCCTTCTATTCGATTCGTCGAACGAATTAAATACCGCATGTGCAAAATTATTCGAAACGAATTGATATGATTCCAAGCTTTCGAATACTTTTCGAATAATCGGCACGAAGTCTGACTAAGGCTTGCCGTATTTTTCTTCCACAACTGTTCCAAAAAGAGGGACCACACCGATGCCTCATTCCGTACTATACCGCGATCGGTATGCACAGGATAGAGGGTTAAGCGCCTCAAAGCTGTTTATTTGTGTGGCGGCGTCCGTAATGCTGATAGATTCCTTCCGAGATCGGACGAGGTAGCAGGGCCTAGGCATGTTCAGCAAACCCTTCCCGGATGCCTGATCTCGGACGCCATGATCATACGTTGCTCTCGGCCACCTCATGTACTGAGACGAGGCGCTAGTTTATTCTCTTCTGTCATCGACGCTAAGAGGTAATTTTCCTAGGTGTATAATTTAATGATACAGTCAATATTTATATACTAACTTCGCGTTGCAGTCCCTACTGGAGATCAGTGTTGCGTCTTTCAACAGCTATATTTACAGCTCCTTATGCAATAGTCCTGTACCAAAGCGTCACCATTAGAGCTTCGCTTTTTTGCACGATTGCTGGTTTTGTATACGATACGAATGCTCACACAAGCAGCGAATCTTCCTTAAATATTCGATTTGTGTTCTATTTGGTTCTCTCACTATTCGACTCGTACTCGATTCTGTTTTTAGTAAAACTATTCGTATTCGATTCGGTTTTGAAGACGTGCTGTTCGCGCACCCTTACAAGCCAGGCCCGAAAATAACCCACATCCGTGCTACAAAGCACCGAATCGTTTATGCACCCGCCATTATTCTTTTCAACGGAGCTGATCATGATCATTTTTATTTTCTTAGTAATAGGCCTCCGCGATGAGAACACGTTGATCCTTGCTTGTGCCCAAGACCTTTACCTCTTGAAGACGCGGTCCAATGCATGCACTATACGCTTTCATAGTGGGCATGTAAATGTTGCACTAGCTTGAAATTATACGTCAACTTTTTTGGCCACGTCTTTCGTTTGGAATTATGCAGAAATGCGTCGCGTGTAACTCTCCGCAAGAACAATGCGTTCACGAATTTTACAGCGCTCATTGCATGGTACTTCTTAGGTCTTGCATTGTTTTCTGCATTATTTACTACTTTGATGGTACGCTTGCGTTGCATTTTTTTTTCTCAGAATCCCTTGCAACACACGGAGTGGAACACGTGCTTCAGCTGTGGGATCCGACTGATCACTGTGCAGTTTTCACATACCAAGAAGAAGGTATGCAAAATAGAGCAGCATCTGTCTGTCACCAGCTATAAAAACAAAATAGCACAGAGTACGGCATCATCGCTTACTTGACAAACTCGATAAAAATATGCGAGTTAATTATGTGGTATATTGTTGGAATGAAATGACGGTAGACTTATTTATATTTGCGGCACGCTACTTTATCAGCAAGCGCTGTGATCTCTCCCACGGTCAACCGCCTGCACTCCATTTTCATCCCCCTTTTTCTTCTCACATCCATCCGCTGACGGGTGACCAAAAAGCATGAAATGGTCTTCAAGAGCTCTTGATGCATTCGGTAGAAAAGCTGGTACCATGTTTTGTAATAGAGGACGCTTTCTGCCGCTGTGTTTAATGCAGCCAGCCCATGACTGCATTCGTGTGCGATAATTTGCACCTGTACGCGAAATGACCCCCTTCAGAGGCTGTGCTGAGTGTCCCATCTAAAATGCACCAAGATTTAAAAGAAGAAAATGAGCAGGTCTACAGAAATAGAACCAAAAGAACGTTGCAGACACCAATTATAGTAACCACTGGTATATTTTTATTGCGCTTAGTTATTTTATTATGTACCATTACCTAAAGCCTTTTTAGATATCTCTTTGGACATCAGTTAAAAAGTAGCTGATAATGATGAATTCATGGCAAAGGGAAGCTTTAGCATTAGAGTGCAATGACACAAGGTATTTTTCATCTACGCAAGGTGGGGTCAAAGACCCATTTCAGGATAATCCACTCTATCACCGGCGAATACCCGGCTGCACTACAGGTCGGACCCCGCACCTCCTGCATGCAAAATAGATTCTCGAGCCACTAAGCCACCGCTGCGATAGGAAATAAATCAGAACTGACACTCACTGTTTTTTTTTTTTCATTGCGAAAGAAAAAAACAGCTTTCGCCACACTCTCCTCCCAGCTTCGGCCTAAACTTGCCCACCGTGACGTGAATCGTAAATCTTCCATTCCTTATTAAGTACCCGCGCTGC
The DNA here is from genome assembly GCF_055824585.1 of Amblyomma mixtum. NCBI lineage: Eukaryota > Metazoa > Arthropoda > Arachnida > Ixodida > Ixodidae > Amblyomma > Amblyomma mixtum. The sequence continues at coordinate 71,709,203 of NC_143013.1, forward strand.
ACGTATTTATTTAAAATGGAGAGCTCCACAACAAAGCTTCGAAGTAGTCAGTGCAGCCTTAACTCCGAAAGTCAAGATTATTTGCGCACAATCATGTGTCGCTGTCGCACAAACGAGAACCCATAGCTACCTTCAGGTAATGAAACTTAGTTGAAATTCATTTATTTTGAGCAGGAATAAAATAACCAATTTTAAACTCATTCGTGATTATTGCAGAAGCTGTGGCTGTTTGGTTAACATTTGGTGTAAAAAAGAAAAAAAATTGGGCTATGCCTTCGCCAATCCGTGCCCTTGTTTTTGTTCTCACAAAATATGGACTTTACATCGCCCGCGTTAAGTGCCAACCAAAGCCGTCACCTGAGACTTCCCTGGCTATCCTCACGATATGTAACCCGGCAAAGCAATCGCACCAGAGGGCGCGAATGCAAAGAAAAGTGCCAATACTAATAAGGTCGAATTTAGAGATCGCTTCAGTATCTATCGCAAGAGAGAGGCACAGAGCTAACATATGTAGTCATTGACATCATCACGTGGCGGTGACGTCACGCTGATAAGCGGGCAGGCTGACGAAAACCTCTAAAGCGAACTGTTCAGTGGGCGAACTTGTTCCCGCAGAAGAAAGATAGTTCGTAGTTCGTAGAGTTTTGTAACTGTAGGAACTTTGTGTCCAGTTATACCGGGTGTTTCAGCGAATACTTTCAAAAATTTTCAAAAATAGCCTTTTTAGGGTAAAATTATGGCTTTTGCGGCATGGTATTGCCAGGCCTGGCGGACACCAAAAACCAGTGAATAATCTTAACTAGTAAGCTTGTTAACTAATTAACAATAATGAACTTTTTAGCTATTAGAGTTAGCTGCTTAGCTGCAATTAAAGATCTGTAGCCGGTCGCTAGTGATAGCCATATCAGTTTTTAGAATTTCAAAAACGCGATTACCCTTGGCGCTATGGCTCGACAGAATTTGGCTTTTTTGACTAGTTACGGCACTGGAGGGGTTGCTTTTCCTGCATGCTTTCAAAAGCGCATGTATTTTCGCACGATGCAGCCAAAATTTGTGGAGCCACAGCGGTGAGGGTAATTGCGTTTTCGAAATTCCAAAAACTGATATGCCTATTACTAACGGCCGGCAACAAGTCTCTAATTACAACTAGGTGCCTAACTCTACTACTTGAAAAGTTACTGCTTAAAAATTAGTTAACCAGCTTACTACCTAACACGGTTCACCGGTTTTCTGGTGTCCCCAAACACTGAATACTATGCCGCAAAAGCCATTGTTTTACCCCAAAAAGCCTATTTCTGAAAATTTTTGAAAGTGTTCGCTGAAGCACCCGGTATGTTTGTGTGCTGAACGATAGGAACCCATGTTAGATTTTTTTTTTTTCAGGACAGATTCCACAGTCGGAACGTTGTGCCCGTTATATATGTTGGTGTGCTAAACAATAGGAGCTTATGTTTGATTTTTTTTTTTCAGGAAAGATTCAATGTGACCTGTATTTCTGGAGCGATAGTGTTGGAAAAAAATTTCCCAAATGCAAGGATATCTTCAAGAATTTTTGCCCGAGAAGAAAGATAAGAGTTTTTATGCCTTCATGCTGGAGGTAAACTTAAAGTATCATCTCAGAGGCTGCATGCAATTGGGCTGACTACAAAACCGACTGTAGATAAGGTTGTGACTAGATTTGCGACTTGCGATGAGCCAGCGCAGAAGCTTTCCAGCATCATTATTCTTCAAGTCCTTATCTGTGCAGTAGCATCGCCTAAGAACGCGGGATTTCTAGTGAACTCTGCTTTTAAACCTACACATTTTTAGTCCAAAATTCAGGGGGCACTTTGTCTAAAGTGCGTAGAGGCGAAAGTGTTTTCCGCACCACTTTGACTGCCTCTGTGGCACTGGTGACGCCACCACTGGATGACGACACACATAATTAAGTACTAATTACTAAGTAATAACAGATTACTGATTAATGACTAAATACTCATTAACTGCTAATTAATGACGCTTAAAGGGACACTGAGGAGAAATTGAAGTTGGCTTGTATCGACAGAATACCAGCTCCTGATTACAAAAACGCCACTCATACTGACAACAAAGCTCTTGTAACGTAGAAAAGAGCAAGAACCAAAATACAGGTATCGCCGCCACAGGCCAAACTCGCAAGTACAAGCGTCATGACGTCATATAACAAAACAGTGTTGCTAGAACCAATGGTTCTAGCAACGCTAGGACACGAGAAGCACAAATCACTGAGGCGCAGCCAATGCATGCGCAAATCTCCTTGACGTCGCCAGATGGCGCCACGTGCCGGGCAGCTACGCGCTCGCCTGAAGCATCGGGACCAATCAGCGCCTGCTCGCCGGCGTTAGGCGGGCTCCCGGTATTCCGCTAGCGGTATCAAGGTACACGGTATGCTAAAGGTGTCTATTTGCGAGAACTTCGTTGACGACTTCGAGAACGAGATCTATCGTAACGCTCGCAAAACGCCGGTGCAAACGTAAGCGAAGCGACTGTAGCGACGGCCGCAATAGCCGATAGATGCCTTCAACGTGCGGCCGGCGGTAGCTTTCTTTTCGGCTGTTGCTAGGCCGCACTGCTGGCCGGCAGAAATCACGGAGTCTGCATCACGTCATGCGCACGTCATGTTTCACGTCACTTAGTCCTCTGTCGTCATAGCCGAATCCCAAGTTTGAATCACAGCGGCGGGAAAAACCTTTTCAACTTCGAATCCAAATTTCTTAGAAATAAACGCATTTTTCGCTGCCAGCCAAGTGGCAACAAGGCCATGACATGCCGAACTATCGGATTTTGCTATAAAAAATATATTAATAGTGCTCTCCTCAGTGTCCCTTTAATCTTCGCCTTTAGGAGTGGAACGCGACAGCGTGTTGTAGCGCTGCCAGGGAGTCCACGGAACGCCACACCAAGTTCGGCGCGATGCCTTGCCTTTTAAACGCAACGCTTTTTGAGGAAAGAAAACGGAGAAGAACCACACCGTACAGGAAAAGAGGAAGTGAGAGTGAAAGAAGAAACAGAAAGAGGGGCCGCAATGAAGAAAATGAGAATTGTATTTGTGGAAAGGAAATTACGCAGTAACTGTCTCGCATATCTCGGTGGACACCCGTCATCCGTTTGTAGAGGAAGGGGGGAAGTGGGAGTGAAAGAAGAGGAGCTAACCGAAAATTTTTAGAGTGAAAAGGGTGCTTTGGTCTGCGCCGTGTTATTTTGTCTGTTTCAAAAATTCATTTTTTTTTCTAAAATTTAGCGAAATTGGTTCAGTGAACTTTTCGTGTCTACTTTGCAGGTCTTAATCTTAAGGAAGGAATGTGCAAGAGCTGCTATAATTTTATATTGTGTTTTACGCGACCATATCTGCCAGACTTCAGAAGTTCGTGTTTATGTGTCATATGCATACCAAAATACAGTTGCTGGAACTTCAAAAGAAAAAAATAACAGAACCACAAAAACTTCTGACGACGATTACAAGAGCACATTTTAAGTATTTTAAAACTTTATTCATTAATTCTTCTGTGTATTCAAACATTTGCTGAGGTATGCCTGAAATGATGGTTTTTATGTTGGACTTATGATTATTGTGTCTTGCTCATTCCCAGCGGAGCAAATAGAGCACTGAAGCAAATAAAGCATTGGAGGAAGCAAGCTAGCTTCCCAAATTGTTTTGGTGGGATACATTTCGCACGTCCTAACGCCTCTAAGTAAGGCAACCAAAACGCAATAAATCCTCTTGATATGAAACAGTATTTCTAAGGCTTAATAGGACCTAATTCAGAAGTCCACGAAAGCAATTGTTGACACTACGCAAAACCACCAATATTATAATATTAGAAAATACGCACATTAATAATCTGAAGAAAACGACCTGTCATTAGGAGCACAAACGACATTAGGGACACAGACAAATGTGAATAAGAATAATTGGAAGGATAAGTATGACAATTTAAAATTTTTAAGGATTCATCGCAATTTTTTTAAATTGGAAAATTTCAGTGCACAAATCACAAGTGAAATTCGGATGTACGCTTCAAGAAGTAAGGAGAGCAATGTCATTACCAATATCGTTAAAATAGCTAAAGTAGCCGAAGAATTCTACGGAGAGCTACCGAGCAGCCTAACTAATCAAGACGATAATGACGCAGGCACGGGTTCATAGGAATAGTGCGTCCCACAGGTTATGAAACAGGAAGTAAATAAAGCCTTACAAGCAATTCAAGGGGGAGAGCAGCAGATTTGTAGAAGGACGGTGGAGATTTTGTGGTAAATAAATTTTGGCCCCCCTTTATAAGCAGTGCTTCACGACCTCGGGAGTACCAGAACCTTGGAAGAACGCTAAAACCATCTTAATCCATAAGAATGAGAACGTCAAAAACTTAAAAAACTGCAGACCGATCAGCTTACTGTCTGTCGTCTAGAAAATTTTTACTGGGGCAATCGCCAATATAATAAGAGCAACCTTAGACTTCGTCAACCAAATTAGAGCAACTTTTTAAGAGTTATTAAGCCAAAGGACCAGGCTGACTTTCGTAAAGGCTACTTGACAATAGACCATATTCACACCATTAACCAAGTGACAGAGAAATGCACAGAATATAATGGACCAGCCCCTGTATATAGCCTTCGTAAATTGCGAGAAAGCATTTGACTCAGTCAAGACCTATGCAGTCATGCAGGCACTGCGGAACCAGCGTTTAGAAGTCGGTAAAGGTGACGAAAAATATCTATAGCGGCTGCACAGGCACCATACTCCTTCGTAGCGAAAGTGATAAAATTCTGATCAGGAAGAGTGTCAGGCAGAAGGACACGATCTCCACGATACTATTCACCGCGTGTTTACTGGATATATTTAGGGAACTTGAATGGGAAGAGTTGGGGATAAAAGTTAATGGAGAATACCTTGGTAATCTCTGATTCGGGGATGACATCGCCTTGCTACGTAACTCCAGGGACGAAGTGCAAATCATCTTCTAAGGGCCAGAGAGGCAAAGCAGACGTGGACCTAAAAATAATTTGAAGGAATCTAAAGTAATGTTCAACGGTCTCGGAAGGGTGCAACGGTTTACGACAGATAAGACGCATTGGAAGCGGTAAAGGAATACGCCTACTTAGGCAGCAGATCTGGACCACGAGAGTGAAATGACTCGAAGAATAAGAATGGGATGGAGTGCATTTGTCCGATACTAAGTGATGAATAGCGGCTTACCAATGTCCCTCAAGAGAAAAGTATATATAACAGCTGTATCTTACCGATGCTAACGTATGTGACAAAAATGTGGAGGCTAACGAAGAAAGAAGAACGAGTGACGGAACAAACAATACTAAATGATATCCTAGTCGAAGTTAAGAAGAAGAAATGGGAATGGGCAGGGCATGTAACGCGAAGGCAAGATACGAGTGGATTCCGTGAGAGGGCAAGCGTAACAAGGACCTGAGAGAGTCACTTGGGCGGATGATCAGATTGTTTGCTGGTATAAGGTGTGCACAGCTGGCGCAGGAGAGGGTTAATTGGCGGGATATGGGAGAGGCCTTTGACCTGCAGTGAACGCAGTTAAGCTGCTGCTGATGACGATGCATGTTGTATTTGTGCTGCACTATAAGGCAGGGTGACGGAGTGGATTCCAAGAGAAGGCAAGCGTAGCAGGGGCGGCAGAAAGTTAGTGGGCGGATGAGGCTAAGAAGTTTACGGGGATATGGTGGTCGCAACTGACAAAGGACAGGGTTAATTGGAGAGACATGGGAGAGGCCTTTGCCCTCTGCAGTGGGTGTAGTCAGTCTGATGATGGTGATGATGATCGGCGTTCAAGTCCCTGGAAAAAGGCTGACTTGCAAGTTCATTTCGATACTTGTTTCATTTTAGCGATCGTGAACGCAAAAGACATGGATATTCAGACTAGTTGCTCGTTCGCATACCTCTCTGCTCTATTAGATATGCTTTAGGCGTTGCCGCCCCCTGAAACGGCTGTATATATTTTTGCAGATTGCACCACGTTAAGGACGGAGTAGCTGACAAGACAGACGCTGGCTATTGTCCTATGATTGTTAGCTACACTCGTTCTTCTATCTACATCTTTTACGTGACAGTGTTCAGAAATTGGAATCATCAGCTCGTTCACATTTGCGCTTTAATTGAACACCAGTACAGGCATTTCCCTAAAAACACAACGTGACATCAAAACATTCAAACACGCATAAGAGAAGCGGTTAAAGAACCACATGTGATAAAGTTAGAAGGACTATCTGAACATACTGAAGTTGACCTGTATCAGTAGGTTACACGTTATTGTCAATAAGACACTTGCACTGAAAACGGAGCTTTTAGGAGCTACAAAGTCCAAAAAACGAAATACAGGTATCGTCACAACCAGCCGTGCTCAGAAGTAAATTCCGATGCGTCTGAATTTTTTTTTTCTCGCTGATTCCTGGGGCTAGGTTACACCACCATTCACTTCAAAATGATGATCACGGAGTCATTTTCGATCACGACGTCACGAGTTTCAGTCGAGTGGCCTGAAAAAACGTTGCATTTCTGCATTTAATTTTATCAACAATAAATGCGTCTTTTGCTGCCGGATGACCCATCACAGCCAGGAACAGCCATCTATCTTACTAGGAAAAAAGTTATAGACAATCAATGCGATGCGGCAGAGTATGCGTTAGCTTTAGTGTTGCGCCCTGACCGCCCCGACGGAGCAGAGGCTCTGCGCTGACGGGTTCAGACCGTATGAGTGGTACCATCAATAGACGCTTTTAGCACACCGGAGACGTATTAGCGGGGATGTATACCGGTTTACCGGACACCTCCTGCGCACGCGCAGTGACGTGGGTGTGACCATGGAGGGGCCACTGAGCGTGCGCACGAGGTGTCCGGTAAACCGGTCTACATCCCCGCTAATACGTCTCCGGTGTGCTAAAAGCGTCTCACTGTGTGACACGCCGCACACCCGCTCCACTCTCCCAATCCAGTGCAGCAATCACAATGGGACACGCTGTTACAGTATGTGTAGAACACTGTAACGATGTACCCCATTTCTACTCTCCCTCACCTGTCTGCCGTCGCCTCCCACCCTTTCTCCGTCTTCCCTCTCTTACTTTCATGCGCTCTCCTCTCCTGAGAGAGGGGATCTCCCTATCTCCACTTTGCCATCCGTTGCACCCCACTCTCTCTTCGTATTCTTCTTCTTTTTTTTTAATTGCATAAATGTGCCCTTCGGCATAGGACAATCATATGCACATATGCAGACCTGTGTCGGTTATAAATTCCCTCTCCAACATCTTCCTTCTTCCTTTGCACTGAAAGTGGAGGGAGATTTTCCTCTCACCATTTTGCCACCTGCCAACCAAGGCTTGCGACTGATGGTGTAATGAACATGGGCGTTCCAATGTTAACGCATTAAAACTAGATGGGGCTGTCCTCAGTGGCTCGTAAAAGAAGACCTACAGCCGGCTTCATCAGCTGTACTAATGTGTGCCCTTTGTATTCAAATGTATGCTTTACAGTCTCTATTGTTCCTATTTTTGCAGTATAGGCTCGCAAAGTTTGAAGCGCTAGCCTTGCCCTAGCCGAGTAGTTTGCGCTTCTGCGTGAAAGGGAGATGACAGCAAACTGTATTGCAGAGGAGAAGCGAACTTGGCCTTTTCGTACACCACTGATTAGGAAACACTTTCCGCCGCTTAATTGCTTCTGCAGGAAAAGAAATAAGGTCCATAATGGAGCACCAGAGTTTCCATTCTGATTCTTTCATATTTTTTCTCTTCATTCCCACGTAGATTAAATAGATAAAAGCAGTACCGCCGGCTCAAATAAAACAGTCACGAAACACAGCATAGGCGCCAAATTTTGTTAGGTGGCAAACCGACTGCTCTAGAACTGTGTACGCTGCATAAAATGCCGTTTGACATAGCAGAAGAACAGTTTACCTCTGAGATGTTCTTGACTGCCGCCTTTCTAAGAGCGAGTCCATCCATATAAACCTGGCTATTTATTGCTGCTCATGAGGGCTTGCCCGCAAATGCAAACTTATGAAGCTCATCGCATAAGATGCTCGCGTTTCGCATCTGCAGTGTGCATATAGCATAGGAGTTATTGCTGGAAAACACAGAGAACAGGTACATGACACTAGTGCCTGCTGTCCTTGTCTCAGTGTCCCTGTCTGCGCTGTTTTCTGGGCTCAATGTTCAACACGGCCATCTAACGACTCTTGTGTAACTCAGCTGAAGTCCTCTTTCTTGACCAGCCCCGCTGAGTTGGCTAGAGACATTTTTTTTTCTTTTACGTTACCATCATCACAAATTTCCTGCGAACTAGCTTTATACATCGCTGTCGTCTTTCTTGCTTTTTGTCCCTTCTGCTGAAGTTAAGCCGAGAGTCCCCAAGCATTTGCATATTCGATTCTATTATACCTCTGACTTCGCACACCGTACATTCTAGTCACATCCGACAGGTGCACAAATTCACTGACGCTACTAGTTATAAGCACTGAATTATGGTGAAACAACACACGCGGTATGTGCAGGCCCCCGAAATCTTCGGACTTATATGCGCGCGCACTGTCTGAAGACCGGCAAGAGGAAAAGAGGACGAAGTCCTCGTTTTGTCGTTCGTACCCATTTCTTCACAAAATTTCGTGCTTTGCAAACCGTCTCTAAATTGTATTTGTGCGAAAGTATATATATGCAAACCAGCGTCAACGCGTCGTTTTCACCGGCCCCTTTATCCTCAACATGCAACAGCTCTTGACCAACAACGGGGACGGCATCCCCACGTTCAGGTGTGTTCTGGCTGGTGATGGGGGCACAGGGAAGACCACGTTTTTCAGGCGCCACTTGACGGGAGAGTTCCGCAGCAAATACGAGACCGCTCCTGGCGTGAATGTCGGTCCACTCGTCTTCAACACAAACCGGGGTCCCATCAAGTTCAACGTCTGGGACACGGCAGGACAGGAAAAGCTTGGCGGCCTACGGGACTGCCACTACAGGGCCATCCAGGGCCAGTGCGCCATCGTGATGTTCGACGTGACCTCCCGCTCATCGTACGAGCACGTGCCTGAGTGGTACCACGGCTTGGTCCGTGTCTACGAGGACATCCCCGTCGTGCTATGCGGCAACAAGGTGGACCTTCAGGAGCGCAAGGTTAAGATCAAGTCGATCGATTTCCACGTTAGAAACAACTTACCGTACCACGAAGTCAGCGTGAAAACGAACTTCAATATTGAAAAGCCTTTCTTGTCACTAGCGCGCAAGCTCGTAGGCGTTCCGGACCTGGAGTTTGTTGTTGAACCTGCCTCAGTTCCTCCCGACGTCAGAATTGACTACGAACAGCTGGTGAGACTCGACAACGAAATAAGAGAGGCTCGCAACACGCTGCTTCCAGATGACGACGGTGACCTTTGATTGGCGGTTGTTTCAAGCATTTTGCTTTCCCGGTCATAACGTGAGGCACCTGCAAATTTCGCCCGCTACTCCACGGGCGTGCAAGTTCTGTACAGAACTGCGTGCTTGCTGCAACTCCATATTATGTCTTGCTGAATATTATAATATTATAATATAAATGATTCGTCACAGGAGGAGTTAGTCAAGCGTTGATTATGTGGAGTGTTTGTCTCTCGCTGATTATTTTTCAGTCAACTCAGTGCGTGTGTAGTGGTATATGTGGTGTTTAATGTCCCGAAGCGTCACATGGGCCATGAAGAGCGCCAGATTGAAGGGCTCCGGATTAATTTAGGCAACCTCGAGTTCTTTAACATGAGCTGACATTAAACCATTGAACATCGAGCTCGTTTAATTATTTATTTATATATACCCTCAGGGTCGAAACATCATAGAGGGGAGTAGGTTACAACATGCAATCACAGAAATACAATAAAAGCAATAACAACATAACAGGTGATGAAATAAGCAGTCGTACAGTTCTAGCGAGTTCAGTTTCGTCAAATATAGCGGAACGCAATTTATTTTTTTAGCAATGCTTACTCTCGATGCGGGAAGGTGGTTCCAGTCACGTGGTGTCTTGGGACCAAACGACATTGAGAATATGAGGTGGTGTGGCCTGTCGGAACAGCTACTTCGTGATGGTGATTAAGCTGCCCATGTAGGTCTATCAGCTGATCTACGCGTGAGGCTTTCCTGGTTCTGTAGGGAAAGTCAACCGTGCATTAGCGATCGAAGGGGCACTGTTCCCTAATGGTATGCGGAAAAGGTATATGTGGTGCGCCCGTGAGGAAAGTGGAGGTAGCTGGTAATACGTACAGGTAGTAGTTTGAGGCGCTTAATTGAGTAAGAAAAAGAGCCTCTGCCGCACCACTAATGTATCGGTAAAGTTACAGATTCTTCTTTCTTCGAAGTCCTCATGCACGATGTGGCCGTAGACGAGTGATCGAGCAGACAGCTTTCTCACGCACGCTTGTGAATGGACGACACACGGCCTCTTTGGAGAACACGAAGCTAGACTTTATATAAAACTTGAGCAAAGGTACAGACAACACGTGCAAATCAAAATAACAGACGATCAACACTCAGTTACCATAGCTGACTGAGTTCGCAGGTCGTTCATAACGACCTTGTATAAGCCGCGGTGCTTCTTTGCTTCACTGGACGAATTGCGAGGGAGAAAAAGCTAAGATTTTAGCTTCGTTAATGCGAGTAGGACGTGCGAAAGAACTTGAGGCAACACCACCTCAAAGACAACCGCGTGCAAGATCGTCAGCCGCTATCGGCAACCACGCTCAGGGATTGGGGAGGAGGGAGAGACACTATATATACTATATATGCATCTTAAACTGTAACTGCCCGTGATACCTTGATGTAATTCTGAAAGCTTGGGTTTTTATTCCTTACTAGTCTCCGGCCATTTCTTAATGTAAATTTAAAGTCTGATTCTACAAGTCAAGCGTCAACGGAGGCGATGCAGCATTTGTTTATCTTTAGCTGCAAGGAAAAAGCGAGGAAATGAATAGTTTTGTTTTCTTCCTAGTCTTTCGTTAGTTCGTGGTGCTAATTAATTTTGGCTGCTAAAAGCCGCGCAAAGCAGTGTGGTGGTGCAGGTGGTCATGGGCGTCCGGAAGGGGGGGCGGTGGCCCCCCCTTGGAATTACGGATATTATTTATGCACTAGTAGAAAACAACTACATAGCTGCCGCCTCCCCCATAACCGACCATCAGGTGCACACCCCTGGAAAAAGTTCTGCGGACGCCCTTGCAGGTGGTGCGCTGTTGCACTGCTGCAAGACGGCCCGAAAGCTGACGCGCTTTCATGTGCGGCCGACTGCAGCGCCGCCGCAACTTTCTACAGCGCGAGGCTCCGTGCTCCGACCGGCGGAGGCGTTCGCTCCACTAGTGGCACGACTCGGCCGTGCCAGTGGTCAGATCAACGTTACTAGAACCTACTCTGTTTCGCAGCTCCCCATACCGCCCAGCGGAGGAGAGTGTCCCAAGCGGCGGTCACGAGAACTAACGGCGCTGCAGTCGAGTCTTGCTTAGGGTGCCTCGATGCGCGCGCGCCCTCTCTAGGGTGAAGTCACCCTTTGGGAGGGCGAGTGCCGCCTCACCGGCCATGACAGTCCACCGGCGGCCATCTTCATGCCCTTTCTCGGGGCGGCGCGGCGGCCGTAACACGTGCGTTCGCTTTGTCGACTTTTCTCTTGGTTCTGACCGGGCGCATATCGAAAAATGCCTGGTTGTTGTATGCCACAGTGCACCACCACCTCCAAGAAGTGTTGCTGGGAAATGAGGAGTGCGATTTTTTTTCTTACCAGCAGACTCTTACAAGATTGTCTCGAGAACCTCTTTTCGGTGGTTCGACTGATAAAACCTGTACCCAGTGCGTATGGCATGAAATGCGCTCTGAGGCTTGTGAGCGTGGGCCAGTTTTTATTTACCCCACGGACGACGAGCTACGATCTCGATGACCGCGAATATCTGGTAGACCTTCTCTCCCAGGCAAAGAAACAAAGGACAGAAGCGGAAGCTGATGAGATAAATGACTCAGAAATTCTGTTCATTGAAGAACTGTCCACAAGAGAGTGCAGCATTCTGCACTGCATACGAGGCTTCATTTTTAAAGGAATCTTGCCGTTTGTCAGCTGCCAGTAATGCAAGAATGCCCTACTGGTTTGTGCTAGTGATCAACATGCGCCTATGACTGCTCTGAAGGAATATGTGTCAGGGGGTGACAACCTAATTTATCCCAGTAATGACGTGATGCACATGCTCAAAATCAACGAGGAGCACTTTGTTGGAATAAAGTCATGGTGCACAGGCAAACTAGTGACAATGAAGTCACCTCTCCGCTCACTTACAGCATACCTAGGAAAGCTTTGCTGCATGCAAGCATACCGACCGCGCTTGAAGCTCTGCGCAAGCCATGACGAAGAAATCTGGAAAACGCTGACCGACAGGTACGCAAGATTGAGACTGCGCATCTTCCTCCGACACCTTCAGAAAGCTCGTCTCAATGGTCACGCAAGCAATTGTGTGCAGGAGTTAATTTAACCTAAGTTGCTATCCACACTGAAGTGCACCCATTCTGCTAGCATTAGCAGAATTACTATTTTTACACCTAATAAGTATCCTAAATTGCATTGTTTGGTTTGCATTGGCTCCAGGTTTTGAAGACAAGGATGATTGTGCACAAAATGCCTTCAAAGTACCCTGAAATATTTTTTTCAGGGTAAATAAACATTTTTCATGGTCATAAACACTATTAATGATTGTTTCGTTTCAACTAACCCCTGATCGCGGCAATATATTGTTACTTTGTCTTTAAAACACTGTCTTCAGTGTGCGTTGAATTATACTAATGCAGTCGACTCTCATTAGTTTGACCTATCAATGACACCAAAATTTCGATTCCATTCGAGTATAAACGGATGTATTTTCACTGCGACTAATAACTTTCCTCATACCAATATACAGTGGTCCCGCCAAGTTCGAATGGCCGACTACACGCGTATAAAAATACCTGGAGATATCTGGGGTTTTCAGTGCACAATGTATGCATGCGTGGCCCAGGTACTGCGATATTTGGTTCGCGTACGTGTGGCGAATGCGCTGGCTTTTATTTCTTAGGACAAGGTGCGTAAAGCACATTAATCTTTTTTCTTCTACAAAAAATCGTCATTCTAGTACTGAGGTTGCCAATAAATGTGAATAAAGCAATTGGAGCGTTCTTAATTAGTTACACAATTGAGTGATTAAATGCAATCTACCTGCTTATGGTATCGCTGTTGTTATTAATTTATTTTAATCCTGCAGTTAAGTTCCTAGTGCGCTCTATGAACTCCTTCCAATCTATCACCCGAGTCGCCGTGTGCTGGGAGAAATGACCGTCCAAATCTTAAAATATTTGGACAGTTGTCTCTTACAAGCCTATTCTGTTGACACTTCATTAGAAAAGGTGTGAAACGCAGTTGTGTTTTCTTTTAGTCGCGAAGACAAGCGCGCTTTTGCAGCGGCAAGTGCACAAAACCTGTTGGCGCACGCCCCGCGCCTTTGAAGTGGGCATGGCAATGGCGGCTGCCGTAGCAGACGACGCAGTTGTCTTCACCCTCAGCGGAGCGCGCGCGCATCGAGGCACCCTAGTCTTGCTCCCTGCCGGGCGCGTCGTCTGCTACACGCAGCGCGGAAGCGTGGAGCGGCCGGCACATATGAGGTTTTGGCGAGCTGCATTCGCGCTCTACATGGCTGCAGTAAAATAATACTTCCATTACGGCAGCTTTTGCTTCGAAGCTGCGTGTTATCTTGGAGAAAACGTTTGTGTGATGCGAAATTAGGCTGTTAATATTGTGAAAAAATTGCAAAAACGCTGAAATGACTGTCCGTGGAGTCATCGTTGGGATACCCGCTATTGCATGCCGGTGCAAAGCAGGTCAGCATGAAGAGGCCCGATGTCACAAAATACTAAGACAAAATTCAGGGGCCACTTTGATGATCTAAAGTGCGCGAGGCGAAAGCCTTTACACGCAACTTTGGCCGCACGGCCGTTGGCACACACGAGGCGGCTATGGGGCGACTTGGTTTGGCTAGCCATGACAAATTGGGTCGAGACTAATTAGTCATGACCCATGAATAACTAGTCATGATTGATTAATTACGAACTAGTTATGTCCGGTTAATGACTGGCTAGTCATGACAAACCAGTCATGACTAACCAGTCAACTACTAACGGCTGGTTAATGACTAGCTTGTCATGACTGCTTAATAACCACCCATGACAATTAGTAATTGGTCATGGTTAGTCATGATTAATCCGTCATGACTAACCATTACTAATGGCTAACCAGTCATGACTAGCCATGACTGCTTAATGACTAACTAGTCATGACTAACCAATCATGACTAATTTGGTCATGAATTGACCCTTGACTTACTAGTCATGATTGGTTATTGACTAACTAGTCAAGATTGCTTATTGACTAACTAATCATGTCTGGTTAATGACTAGCTAGTCATGACTAACCAGCCATGACTAATAAGTCATTAGTCATGGTTAGTCATGACTAGTTAGTCATTAAGCAGTCATGACTTGTTGCCATTAGTCATGGTTAGTCATTACTAACCATGACTAATTGCAACAAGTAATGACTGCTTAATGACTAACTAGTCATGACTAACCAATCATGACTAATTGGGTCATGACTTCACCCATGACTTTCTAGTCATGATTGGTTATTGACTAACTAGTAATGATTGCTTATTGACTAACTAGTCATATCTGGTTAATGACTAGCTAGTCATGACTAACCAGCGATGACAAACCAGTCATAACTAGTCATGACTGGTTAATGACTAACAATTCATGACTGCTTAATCACTAACTAGTCACGACTAACCAATCATGACTAATTGGGTCATGTCTTGACCCATGACTTTCTAGTCATGATTGGTTATTGACTAACTAGTCATGAATAGTTGGTTAATGACTAGCTAGTCATGACCAACTAGTCATGTCTGGCTAATGACTAGCTAGTCATGACCAACATTACTAGAACTTGGTTCTAGTAACGTTGGTCATGACAAAAGTCATGACTAACCAGTCATAACTGGTTAATGACTAACTAGTCATGATTGCTTAATGACTAACCAGGCATGACTAATCAGTCATTAGTCATGACTAACCATGACTAATGGCTAACCAGTCATGACTGCTTAATGACTATCTAGTCATGACTAACTGGGTCATGACTAATTAGTCATGACTAACCAGCGATGACAAACCAGTCATAACTAGTCATGACAGGTTAATGACCAACAATTCATGACTGCTTAATCACTAACTAGTTACGACTAACCAATCATGACTAATTGGGTCATGTCTTGACCCATGACTTTCTAGTCATGATTGGTTATTGACTAACTAGTCATGAATAGTAGGTTAATGACTAGCTAGTCATGACCAACTAGTCATGTCTGGCTAATGACTAGCTAGTCATGACCAACATTACTAGAACTTGGTTCTAGTAACGTTGGTCATGACAAAACAGTCATGACTAACCAGTCATAACTGGTTAATGACTAACTAGTCATGATTGCTTAATGACTAACCAGGCATGACTAATCAGTGACTAACCAGTCATAACTGGTTAATGACTAACTAGTCATGATTGCTTAATGACTAACCAGGCATGACTAATCAGTCATTAGTCATGACTAACCATGACTAATGGCTAACCAGTCATGACTGCTTAATGACTATCTAGTAATGACTAACTGGGTCATGACTAATTAGTCATGACTAGCTAGTCATGACTAACCAGCTATGACAAACCAGTCATAACTAGTCATGACTGGTTAATGACTAACAATTCATGACTGCTTAATCACTAACTAGTCACGACTAACCAATCATGACTAATTGGGTCATGATTGGTTATTGACTAACTAGTCATGAATAGTTGGTTAATGACTAGCTAGTCATGACCAACTAGTCATGTCTGGCTAATGACTAGCTAGTCATGACCAACATTACTAGAACTTGGTTCTAGTAACGTTGGTCATGACAAAACAGTCATGACTAACCAGTCATAACTGGTTAATGACTAATTAGTCATGTCCCATGACTTACTAGTCATGATCGGTTATTGACTAACTAGTCATGATTGGTTAATGACGAACTAGTCATGTCTGGCTAATGACTAGCTAGTCATAACTAACCAATCATTAACCAGTCATGACTGGTTTGTCATCGCTGGTTAGTCATGACTAGCTAGTCATTAACCAGACATGACTAGTAAGTCAATAAGCAATCATGACTAGTTAGTCAATAACCAATCATGACTAGTAAGTCATGGGTCAAGTCATGGCCCAAATAGTCATTAATGATTTGTCATGACTAGTTAGTAATTAACCAGTCATGGCTAGTCATGACTGGTTAGCCATTAGTCATGGTTAGTCATGACAGATTAATCATGACTAACCATGACCAATTACTAATTGTCATGACTGGTTAGTTATTAAGCAGTCATGACAAGTTAGTCATTAACCAGCCATTAGTAGTTGACTGGTTAGTCATGACTGGTTTGTCATGACTAGCCAGTCATTAACCAGACATGACTAGTTCGTAATTAATCAATTATGACTAGTTATAACCACTCATAACTAGTCAACTGCTTAATGACTAACCAGTAATGACCAATGCGTCATTAGTCATGGCTAACCAGTCATGACTAATGACTAACCAGTCATGACTAGTTAATGAATTTAAAGGCTTTCGCCTTAAAATTAACCGAAAAGCAGACGACACGTACAAAATGGCTGTCGCGAGCGCTCTCTTTAAAAAGGGCGCAACAGGGCCAGCGAGCCGCACCAAGCGGCGACGAGGGAGCAAGACTCGATCGCAGCGCCACTAGTTCGCGCGACCGCCACTTGGGACAGCTCTCCGGGCAGAGCTGTGAAACTGAGTTTGTTCTAGTAACGTTGGGTCAGATCGTGCCGTAGTGCTAGCTTCGAAGAAGCGCGCGTAAAATCAAAACACCTAAAGAGCTGCTCTGAAATTTCACATGAGGAAGTATCGTAATTGGCGGTGAATTTTTTTTCATGAGGATGAATGCTATCAATACCAGGCGCTTATAAGCTTAAACTGACATGCTCTGAAAATTTAAGTAGAACCTCGTTAGCTCTAAAGCGAAATTTGCAGTTCATTCGAACCAACGCTTGTGTACCACAAGCATGGTGTCCGCGGATATTCCCAACGATAACACTGACAGACCACACAACTGGCCAATCTCGCCCTGGCCGAGAAGGTGTCTCGACACAGCAAAGGAACCTGCATCGAGGCACCCTAGCCGAGGAGGCACGCGGCAGCGCAGCACCGCAGCCTATCAGCCCTTTGCTGTATCGAGGAGCCCTAGCCGAGGCGTTGGAGGAATAAACTTCATAAGGCATGTTTTGGTCGTCGTTAAGCCACTGTCACCGCAGGTGGTCTTCACGAAGGGGCGACCTCGAGGTTCGAAAGCACGACAGCACAGCACGTAGCCGCCAGCCTATAGCGAGTGGCCGCGCGCCAGCAGCTATGCAACCGTTCACGTTACTTGCTCGAGCGCATGGTTATCGTCAGCTTCTAGTCTGGCACCATCGAAGGGGGGACTCTAGTGATTCGAGCACAGGCGGAGAGGGAGAGAGAGAAAGCGGCTGGCGGCATGTTTTACATGTTTTATACATACGAAGGTGGGAGCTCATACGTAAAGGACGTCGTTGTTCGCCCAGTTTATGCCACAGACCTGAAACAAACGATCCACAAGCTCTGCCAGTGTGTTCCTTGTTGTGTAGCGGCCAGCTTTGGACTGACTCGTGGTATGAGGGCACGGGTTTCCCTTTTCCTTCCACCCTTTGTATAGTGTTGCCAACTTTGTATTTTTCTCCATCTTAGGTTTTAGAGATTATGTGAATGGTTCTTGCTAAAAATCACAAAGAAATTTTTGAAATGATAGAGAAGAAATGTTCCGACCGTCACTGACAAGAGTAAAAAACGGTTGCCTGCTTCGGATTCATGCAGCCCCTGCAACCTAGTATAGTGCCTAGAATGTTCTAAGCACTATAATTCTAGCACGTAATCTTAGACCCCCCCTTAAGCACTGGTTGTTGAGATGCTGCTAGCACAGAGTGTATATGCAGCATGACATATCTGTCAGTGCTACGGGGCGGAGGATTTTGAAAATTTCTTCTATGCAGTTAGTGGGCTATTCACGCCGGAAAGTAGCACGTAGTTGTCCGAGAAGTGAATTCACTTCGGCAAATGTCTGAATTGTCTGAAATCACTGTGGAACTATTGTCCACTGTGACTTCCGTTCGTTAGCTTAGTCTAGGGACTTTAGGCGAGCCAAGCGGCTAATGATACAGGCGCTGCGCCATCCACTGGGCAAGGGAGCAACTGACTCTGCGAATGAACGAGTTGCATAGCTGCCGTCGCCTGTTTACTTTTTAGGAGGGAGCAAGATATCTGGAGAGCATAATGCTTCTAACTGTGGTTGAGAGCCACGAAATATAATAGATGACAGATGATTGCTGCCAGCACTTATGACAACCAAGGCAAATGATCTTAATCGAGGACTAATCAAGGTGCAGCTCAGGCTCATTTTTACAAACTTTGAATACGTATAAAAGCTGTTCACCTCTTGAATACCAGCACAAGTAAATCACTCATGAGCAAGAACCAGTGCTGAACATATCACTCTTGCATGGATCACACAGAATTTGGCACGAGGCAAAATACGTGCACAATATTGTCATGTAGTGGTGACTGCAGTCCGGCGAACAGGAACACAGCGAGAATGTCTTCGAAACGAAACTCTTTATTCGGGCTGACTTGCGCCCGCAAAGAACTGAATCACTCGGCGGCGGCATAGCAACAAGCATGCTCGGCGGTCGTCGAACAGAATGCCCGCCGCTGTCGGCCGTGCTCTTTTTAAAGCTGATAGCGAACCTTCGAGATAAAGCGGGGAAGGTTCTAGAACTTTCTGGCACAAAGTAGAATTGGCTCCGCCTGGATGCGATCAATCGAGATAATTCTAGGCGCGTCTTGCGTCACAAACGAAGCGATAAAGCGGCGTGCCGGCAGCCTTGAAGCATGAACAAATAAACACAACAAACAAACGCTACAAAGATTCGCGGCAATATATAACTAGTGTTAAGTTGCAAAACTTCTATCTCATAAAAAATCAGCAAATAAAAAGTTTGCTCTGGTTGTTTTTCCAGTCCCATGAATTTTTCTCCGTCATTATTGATTTATTCGATATCTTTTTTTTCCTATTACCATTTTTAAATGTTCAACCATGTACTCGTTTCCCTGGCAGCCAAACTTCACAGCAAGCAGCAACACTGGAGCATTATCATCATCATCAGCCTGACTACGACCACTGCAGGACAAAGGCCTTTCCCATATCTCTTCAATTAACCCTGTCCAGTGCCAGCCAAGACCACCCTATCCCCGCAAACTTCTTAAATCTCATCCGCCCACCTAACTTTCTGCTGCCCCAACACATGACAATGGAGTAACATAGAGGGATGCTATAATGCATAAAAGGAGGAGGCTCTTAGTAAAGGGACACGTTTATTCGAGGCATAGCCAAACACACACAGTCACACAACTGCACAATGATGTCATGCCAGATCAGTCTTTCCACAGCGATGTGCATGCACACAGTGAAAAATCGAGGATGGATGTAGTCTAAAGTCTACTGTAGATGCCAGGTGAAAGTAATCATAGGTGCTTTGCAATTTGTCGGCCAACTGAACATGACACCATGAGCCAAGGTGTAAGGCCAATACCACCTGCAAGAGTAAACACAAAATATTTTCAAGAATCAACAGCACACAAAGAGAAGCAAGAATTAAAGGCACAGCGTAAAACACTTCAGCTGCATTTGATTTAATGTTAATTAGTTATGTATGCTTCCAATAAGAAATACAATGACGAACCCTGATTTAAAGGTGGTTGTCACTGTCCACAAAAGATGCATTAACAGTACTTTGCTTTTTTTTTTTTTCGGAAGGCAAGGTTTCTTTTAAAAACTGAGCATACTGAAACTAAAACTGCAGGTATAGCCAACACATGTTTTCCCATGTTTTGTTATGTGCTTGGTCAGCAAAGCAAATAACTCGATTTTTTCCCCTTTTATTATACAAGTTAACAGCAAACATCTAGGTCTCCCTCAAAAAAAAAAAACATTTTTGGAATAGCACCCTTTCAACAAATAGCACAGGGGCATACAAAATTCCTCAGGCAAAGTTCTATGCACATTGTAATGAAATGGGACAAAGTGCCTTGCGGCAAATTTTGCAAATATACCATGATGATAGTGTCACCTTGAAGGGAGCTACAACTGTCTGCAACGTTCTACTAGATAATTGTGAAAATTAAAAGATGTGGCCTCATACAACCGATGTCTAGTCTTGTAACACTTGTGAAATGAGGACTTTTCCAAACTGGCATAAAAAATCGCATAAACAAGCTGGAAAGATGCTTTGCAGATAATTTGGTTTTGTTGGGCTTGACCACCACATGACCACTTCCTGGTAAAATATGAATTGCATGACCAGTATAACTTCATTTTATTCATTGCATACTACACTGCAAACAAATGATGTCAAACAAAATTTCTTAGATGTGTTTTTTCATGGGGAACAAGCCCTTTGTGCCTTTGATATTTTGCTTCACAAGCAAGCCTGCTTAATATTCATTTCTGCTATTGTTCCGTGCCGCCCTGGGAAAACAGTTTTGTCAATGAAAAGTTACATTAAATAACTCCTGCTTCGTGACAGAAAAAAAAACACAATCAGTGCATAAGATTCACAATGCTCGCATTAAACCATATTACAAATCTGGTTTCAAGCACTGCACCAGTACTCCAATAAGAAGCAGCAGCAGAGGCTGTTTCACGAACAAAGCACTGCCTCTGCGAAACAGAAGTAAAGAACTGTTTTGCTTCTGTTCTGTCTGTACGTTTCCTTCTTGTGATGGTACAAAAAGTCCTGGAACATATCAGTGCTTTTCTCAAGGCAGCGCTACGGCACAACAAAAATCGAAGATGCAGGTGGGGTCATTTTAGCAGATGATGCACCGTGGCGCTCAGAATCTTCGCATACACTCCTCTAAAGAAAACCGGGAGGTATGCTGTAATCACGCGATTGTAGTATCGGCAATACTTAGCTTAACAAGAAGAAAAACCTTCCGCCTTCCACCAAGTGATGCATAAAAAGATTGAATAACACTGTGCTATGCATTCCAAAGCTGCATTACTTATAAGCACATAAAAAAATTGAGTATCTGTAGCTCTAGCAGTACAACAATGAATGGATGTATAATGGATTGCCTACGGTATGATTTTAAGGTATTTCATTTTCAGAAATCACAGTGTATGTTAAAAATGGTAACTAACTGACCTAGCTGGCTCATTGCAGTAAAACTGGACACTAGAGCAACAGCAAAGGATCAAAGGCTGGCAGGAAAAGAGCCCCACTATAAATACAGCTTTATGGGAGAAGGCATGCTTGTACGTACGTACAGGTTGAAGCAATGTGACAAGGAACATGCGAGCCCATAGCGATGCAGGCCGATCGCTCACCTGTGGCTGTTCTAAAAATTGGCGGCACGTCCCGCCATATGCGCTATGCATGCCTGTCAGTTTAAGAAAAGTAACAATTTTAACAGCACTGCCTTCAACCTTAAAATCAGAATACACGTCAAATTACCATTTTGGTGTGCACAACCACAATACCGACAATACCGCTTTCTAAATGAGATGGCACGTACATCCAATGGGACATGCCTCCAGTGTTTAGAAAAGCGACAAGCACCTGACAGGCTTGCGTCACCACGGGCTAGCGTGTTCCCTTCCATGTTTCTTATATCTGCACTTGCAAGTAGAAACAGCAACTAAGTGGCATAATGTGCAGCCTTAACCATAAAAATTCAACTGGTCATGTACGACTATGTTTTACTGATCAGCTGCGGAGCTAATTTGCATTATGCTGTCACTGTTTGTACCCATGAGCACGGGCTTAGGCAACAAGAGAACAGTGAATAACCCAACACCTCCAGATTCTACCCATATCTCCGTGGCAAAGCTCCTTACATTAACATGTCCCAGTGTATGATGTCCTACAAAGTAAGCTATACAAACTAAATTTGTTTTAAAAAGGCATCTGCTATTTTCATTGAGCACCATATCTTTGTGGCATCACTTAAGTCTTATCTGTTTTTCACCTTCAGCCCGGCACAAAAATGCGCCAAAGGTTACCCAGAGGGAACTATTTGTTTTTCAACCGCTGCAGTTTTTCGGTTTCTAACATACACCTTCAACCTATCTGCTTGCTTGAGTGTGTCTATACAGAGTAAATTACCAGAAGCTGACGCAATGCACAGCTGCTCGTTTTTCGCATTTTTGCCTCCCCACAGCTTACTGTTTTTGTTTCCAGTACTAGAGCGAGCAAGGTTTAAACAGTTTAATTCAAACAGCAGCTTGCGAGAATTCAACGATTTCTTTGGGTTGTGTTTGGGTCTTATGGGGTGTAAGCAACTTTGGTGATCAAGCACCGCAGCAATTGCTTCTCTGAAGTCTTGTTAAAACACAGAGGCAAAACGAAATCTAAGACTGTTACCTGGTGGACTAGATGCAGGTGAAAGTAACGAGCCAATTGGAGATAGCCAAGCCTCAGGCAGAGTCACAATGGCATGAGTTCTGTAGTTCCACACCAGGTACAAAACTGTGATGCCCTGTAACAACAAAGTGTGCTATATATTACAGGACGAAATTTGAACTGCATTACAAGCAATGAAGATTCTGTGGTTACAAATGAAGTGATAACCGAGTTATGTGTCCTGTTGCTACCTTGAGTGGGATATTTATGACGTCAAGTGCGAAATACCTGTACCAGGCTGAAATGAAAGAGAATTAAAACAGATGCACGATTTAGTGCAACTTCCATCTCTACAGCATTTTGATTCTTCTTTCTTTAGTGGAGTGCATAAAATAAAAGATTACGCAATGTGCCATGACAAAGGCACCATGAAATAACTGACAGAGCTGAAATTTGGGCTTGTTTAAAAATTTTTTATATACAATAAACTATACTACAAGACACACAGTGACGATGATAAGATGAATGTAAGTGGTAATATACAACCCTCCAATATGGCATGCCTTAGAGGCTAGAGTTTTGCTCTAGCATACAAAAATCAATCAAGTAAACGATGTGAGCATGACAACCAGACAAACATTCATAATGCTAATACACAAGAGAGAACATAAGTTCACACAATTCATGTTATGACAATTGTATGCTTCCTGGGATACAGTGAAGCTCATCGTAAAAATTTAGGTTAAAGAAGTCATAGAAGAACCGATGCACAAGTAAACAGCCCTTACCATGAGTGCATAGAGAAGTGCTGTGGCTGCCAGTCTCACCTTGAACATGTACATTGACTTTAGCTGGCCTGAAAGATGAACATCAATGACAAAATGCAGGCAGCAAACTCACACTGTTTAGAACAAAGCCACAATGGAACACAACCAGCCTTATTTTTTGATATAGTGAAAATTTTTCTGAATCATGACAGCATTCTGAGGAACATGGAATAAAAGACGTTGACCTCAAATAAGCTACACCTGGAACCACCAAAGCTCCTTCGTACGATCGTTGATGAGACAAATCAAGATGACAATACTGACACATCGCCGACGTAAATTCCTCATCCTCGAAAACAAACCAACTCGTCTTCGAAAATAGTACACTGCGCTGTCCTTATCTTACTTACCCTGGTGTGCCAGCTCTTCTGACATCTTGTTAATCTTTCGTTGTATCTTTGCATACTTCGCAAACTCGTCGACTATATTCATGCTTCCCAGCTCGGCCCTAAGATCACACACTTGTCGACGCAAGTTAGTTTCCATTTCAGTCTCCTGTGAAATCACCTGAAGTACCTGAAAATTAAAGAATAGACAATTAAGTTACAAGCGCTCGCAATCAAATAAGCGATCGAGTGCCGGCAATCAAGACGATCACGAGTTGTTGCACGCTTAGATTATTAGGCTATATCTCTTAATGCAGCGCACAGTGCCCAGCTCAATCAGTATGGACTAGTATGGACGACGCGATCGCAAGAAAATGCCACACACTAGTGCGCTTACCATTCTGACGACGAACGGTATGAACGCCGTAAACATGCCACAGAACGTCACAAA
Organism: Amblyomma mixtum; assembly: GCF_055824585.1. NCBI lineage: Eukaryota > Metazoa > Arthropoda > Arachnida > Ixodida > Ixodidae > Amblyomma > Amblyomma mixtum. The sequence goes on from NC_143013.1 coordinate 71,733,384, forward strand.
CCAAAAGAACACGTAACTTTCTTGGCTTCCCATGGTAACCTCTTGACTTTCGTTAAAAGGAAGAAGCGCCAATCAACTGCCAAAAAGCCTCCGACGATGACTAGAGGCCGGTCGCTTCATTAGCAAGTCCAAGCGGCCACCATCGCCTGTTCCCCACTTTCCATCGATCTATGTCCTTTTGAAATACAAGCACAACCGCGGTCAACTGCGAGTAACCACGCGCGACCTATTCTCTCAGAATTTTAGCGTTGTCAATCAAGAAAACTGGCCATTTCCATTTGACGTAACAGCACCGCTACTTTTTGATCGCTTTCCAATCAGTTGCGGACACACAGGAAGCGCGGCCGCGCGGCGCGGCTGGCAAAGAGTTGCGAGAGTTGTAGGTGTCGCTAAACGCTTCCTGTTTTGGTTTCACTTTTCTCGAGTGTCGCCGGTGGCGGAGCTCTCACGCTCCATATTTTTAATTTTTACTACCGCTGTTATTCTCGCCAGCGTATGTTCCTTGCAGGTGGATTTGCGTCGTGTTGCATTTAAACTAGCCTGCTCACCGGCCGTCGGTACAACGACATCTGACCGCACGAAAATGTGCTTCCATTTGTTGCAGTTTTGACGCTCTTTTACTGACAGCTGTGATCGCTACTCGCCGAGCGTTTGCGGTTGCTTCGTGGACTGCAGCGCGCGCCGATGCCGCCTTTACACGTACCGTTTGAGCACTTTACAGTAGCGCTGGAGAAACGTGACCTAGATTAGCGTCTGCTGTAAGCATGGAGGACGTCTTCTACAAGCTAGCGAAGGAAGCTTCGCATCACAAGCACCCTGCTTTACGCCAGGCATGCCAAGAAGCTCAAGGTATGAAGTGAAGCTATACCTCTGTTAGTCTGCTCTTTCTCCTGTGTTTTAGTACGTTACTGCCGTTGTAGTTACTTCGTGCAATGATTGTTTGATTTGATCTTGGTTTACTCTGCAGAGGCCTTGGCAAACAAGCACGCTTTACTGAGGAATCCGCCGTATGAAGTCAGGTAACCAACGCGTCGTGCTTTCTTGACTCGTTTGTCCCGCCTCTGCCTGCCAAACGCAGCTGTATTGATTGCAAGCACGTTTCAGGCAAAAATGCTTTGACGCTTTGCAACTGGCGCTGGAATCCAAGGAAAAGAAGCTTGTTTCCCTGTCCTTTAGTGGCTTACAGGTATGTTCTTGTGTCTGCTTTCTACTACTACACTACACCCGGCTCTGCTTGATCAGCTGTGCCACCGTATGTGGACTGACATCTGTCCAATAAATGTTCGTAGATAGATCTCAACTGCGCCCTGTGCGCCTCTTATACAAGGT